>NC_142065.1:184583753-184885003 GCF_059756535.1 Pantherophis guttatus | reverse complement strand
GTAACAAATGGGCACAAGGCACATACTTAGTAAAATAAGATAAAGCTAGTTAAAAACTACGTTGACTTTATTTTCATTCTTTTTGTTCATTTCAAGATAATGGATTGTCTCTGGTGGCTATTACCATCTTACAAATTCTGTCCTTGTGTGTAAACTCTAAAGATGCAAACTGGCACCTTTATATAGCATTGCTTTTAAGTAGGAGACAATTAGCATCATCTAAAGATCTGTTCAGATCTTTATCTTTTACTTTTTATTATTGGAGGTTCTTCTAAAATGCAATGTGATTGCATTTATATATGTTTATTTGCCCAATGATTGTTTTGGGTGTAAATCTTGAGGAAAAATACCTAACATACTCCGTTGATTTTTTTAAAAAAGATTCAGTTCTATTTACTTCTTGTGTAAAGAAAGAAATAGTGCTATGGAACACATTAAATTTCCTTTCAGTCGTATTTCCTTTTAGTTGCCAGTAAGTTGCACAAGTCCTAGGAGCCCTATTTCCTTTGAATATACTTGGTGTCACCCAAACAACCAAGTTTCTACATCAAAACAAAAAGTGGAGCTATAGTGTGTTGGCATACAGGGTTTCTTAGAGACGTTTGAGACCTCTAAGCATTTATCTTATTATTTCAATCTTGCCCTTACAACTGCTTTACAATTTCTGCCCTTAATAGTAGGATATAACTAAGGAAAGTAGATTGAATGCCAGGACAAACAACTGAGAAGTTTGCAAGCTAGATATAAAATTGCACTCTTCTTTTATGAATGAGTACATTAAGGCAAAGTCTCCATGTGTCATTTAAATTCTTTTCCTATAGAATCCCCAGTTGATGGAAGGAGGGCTCACATAAGAAATATGGCTAAACTGTCTCTCACGAATAAAGGCAAATATGTGTGTTCCAGGATAATGTTTCAGGATCCAATCTGGGTCAGTCACCAGGATCAGAGGTTTTGTCTTCCAAGCTTTTGGGCTTATGCTGGAGCCTATCCTCGGTGTGCACATTCTGATGTGAGAAAAGTTCCCTGAGGATGGGCTCCAGCACAAGTCCAAAAGCTCAAAAGACTAAGCCTCTGGTCCCAGTGACCTACCTAGATTCAATCCTAAACCATCTCTTTCATATTTGTTATGTTTCCAACATCTCCCTTTTCTTTTCCAGTTTCCAAAATTACCCTTACATAGACCTTTGAAAAAAAATATCCCCAATAGACCCCCAAACTTTCCATTGTATACAGCACCTGAACCCATTTCTTCTGGTCACCTATAGATAATCAGAACTTGCAGGTTTCCAGTGGAACTTTACTGAACTATTGGAATTTCCCCATGTTAGGAGTCTTGGCTCAACCCACCTCCCAACTTCTGAATCCTTCTCTCAACCCAGAAACATGTTAAGGGTTTTGGAAAATTACTTTTTAGTAGTGATATGCTTCTCTGCCGATTTTATAGCTACTTCCTTTTACAGTTAGTCTTTTTACAAAGCCCCAAACATCAAACAGGGCATGAATTGAGAAAAAGGGACAGTGTTTGCATACCTTTTATTTTTGCAGCCTCCTATTTTATCAGTTGGAAGTAAACTCATTGTCTTTTTTTGAGTCGTTTGAATTTTGAGGTTAGCAGGGAGATGAATGGCTTAAAACTATAAATGGTGGTGGTGCTGAAGAGATTTGAGCTTGTTCAAATATTTGAAAATGTCATGTAAAGCACTCATCATATTCTTACATCCAAGTGCGCTTTCCAATCAAGAGGCCCTCAAATGGCAAAGAACTGTAGGGTTTTTAAATCATTTTAAAAGCATTGAGCAAGAGAGCTTAGTCTTCAAAGAACAAAAAGCTATGCAGTTATTGCTTTTTTTTTTCAAATGTTTTGTTGTGAATCCTCCTGGAAAATAATCCTAAATTCCTGATACAATGTTTGATAAATTGTTGACAAGCTAAGCTAAATTTACTAACTTCATAAAGCAGAGAAAAGTTTTTCCCAACCTGACTTCCTCCAGATGTTTTAAATGCAATTCTTAGGATTCTCAGAATGTTCACTGGATCTTCTGGGAATTCTACTCAAACATCTGGAAGGTGTCAGATTGGAAAAATCTTCTTTAAGGATACTGAAATTTATATCTATAACTCTATCATTACTGTGGATTTCAGCCGAAAACAATTTTCTATATTTTTTTGTGTTGGTTAGAGAGTCATGTCACTCCTTCCACCATAGGTAATAATAATGAAGCAAACAACACTGGCTTCTTTTATGTATTGTTACATTTTTTAAAAAGAAATTTGAACTATTGCAAGCATATTGATGGAGTTTTCTGTTAGTTCAGTAATCAGACCATATCACATTTTATGCTTCTGCGTGTAATATGAACTCCATCTGGGCATTTTATGTGTAGGTTTGGACAGGGCTGGGCTAGAATAATGATATTCTTGCTATTTTTGATTTCTTTTAAAAATGTTCTTTAACTTTGCATGGTAATCATCTAACCGTTTGGTACTTGGGAATTCTGTTTGAATAATATACCAAGTTTTATCCCTTCCCATTTGGAGAAATAAAAAGAAATTAGTATTCTGTAGGCAATCCTTTGTCTGGAAACTCTCCCCACCACAGGTGCTTAATCTTCTGTTTTGCATTCTACTATTGTGCAAAATGCACAACTCCTGCTCATGAGGATCTTATTGTGTACCAAGTTCAGCTGAAATTTTTTAAGTAGCTTTTTCAGGTTACTGCTATCCCAGCAGTTAAACTACAAGGAATTGCAATTATGAAATTATTTTTCAAATTAAGTTGAATTTGATTTTGAAATTAGGTTGAATTCATTGCCTATCAGAGAAAAAGGCAGAATCTCAAAGTTCACAGGCTTTTATTAGAAATCAAGATAAACATGAAGGGGTTGAAAGCATTATGGGAATCAGATATAAACATTTCTGCACCTGTCACTTTAGTATCTTATTAAATTTATATAGAAATCACTGAAATAGATTTTGGTCAAAATTAAGGCCAACTCAGTGAAAGATGGTATTTAATGCCAAGAAGAAAAGGGATTGTAATTTCAAGTTATGGTTTATTGAGGGATGGGCATAAAGGTTGGGGGGGGGGAAAAACAACCTTATTCAACTGACATTGAATGAACACTCAATTGACATTTTCAGAAATAAGCTTAATTTTCAGCAGTAAGACAAAAACATGAAAGCACAATTCTAAGCAAGCCCTAAGAAGGCTTAAAATATATCTAAGAGCTGTCTCCTGGGATATCTGACCAACTGGATTGATCTGACAATATTAGGATGCCCCTGGTTCCTTCAATTAAGCAATTATGACTCAGGAGGTGTGCTTTCTCTAGAATGAAGTTCTCTCTGAGTCTAGATGCAGTAGATAAAGGTAAAGGTAAAGGTTCCCCTTGCACATATGTGCTAGTTGTTCCTGATTCTAGGGGACGGTGTTCATCTCTGTTTCAAAGCCAAAGAGCCAGCGCTATCCAAAGACATCTCCGTGGTCGTGTGGCCGGCATGACTAAAGGCGCACGGAATGTTATCTTCCCACCAAAGGTGGTCCCTATTTTTCTACTTGCATTTTTTACGTGCTTTCGAACTGCTAGATTGGCAGAAGCTGGGACAAGTAACGGGAGCTCACCTCATTACGCTGCACTAGGGATTCAAACCATTGAACTGCCAATCTTTTGATCAACAAGCTCAGCGTCTTAGCCACTGAGCCACCACATCCCTTGTATGCAGTAGATATCTCCTCACTAAATATCTTGCTTCATGATTTTCACCATCTTGTATCAATTTTTTCTCTGACTGTATATTTATTCTTTTTTTTATGTTGTGAGCTACCCAGAACAAATGATTATCTCCAACTGTACAATAGGATGCATGTTACTGCCTACTATTGTATGGAATGATCCAAATGCTGCTATCACTTTAATGTTTCCAGGAATAGAATTTAGAACCAAGTTTCTGCTTGAATGAAAGGAAAAAAACTGCCTGAGTAGAAGGAAAATGTGGAAGACATATGCCTCTCCTGAAAGCGATAATACCTACAGGGCTCAGAGGCAGCATTGATCACAGTCAAGAGTAAGCACAATGCTTGGGGAAAGAGAATGAAGGGGACATGGCCTTCAAAGAGGTATTGAATAGAAAGCAGAAACAGAAGAGGAAGAGTGAAGAAGAGAGAGTGCAAACCTTGTGGAGCAATGACTATTATTCTCATTATCTTGTATCAGAATCAACTCCTCCCAGTTAAGCCCCTTTAATCCCACTGCAAGTTTTAGGGAATGTTAGGATTTCTTTGATCTTGTGCTTAGAATTTTCCCCCCTTTATAGTGGAGACACCATATGCTTCAATGTCAATTGAATACGTTTGTGCACCTTAATTTATTTAATTGTAGTCGTCACATATTTCTGGCTATAGTCAGATCTTACCCTGATTCTTTTTAAATAGATCCTTCTTTGAAGAATGCTTCTTCATGGAACTAGTTTTGGTTTTATGTTTAGGGAGAGAGGAAAGTAAAAAGAGAATATAATGATTTTGGGAGAATCTAAGTGGCATTATATGATGCAGCAGGCATTTTAGCATCCAAAGTCTCCTTGTTGCTAAGATCCGAGAAATCCCTGACTTGTTTAACTATAATTTGTTGAATAAACCAAACTTCCCTAGATATCGTTTATAAGCCAAAATGATTAGTTTGGCAAGGTGCACTATGCCAAAATCAAGCAAACCAAATTGCAACTGTGTGACAATGCAGTTGTGCTGTGTGGGCAAATATGTACTTTTTCCCAAATGTGACTCAAACATTCGAAAAGTTATTTCCATGTTGCAAAAGTCTGAGAGAAAGCATCCAAATTACGGTTCAAGGCTATAGCTGAGTAATTAATAATTCAGTCCTGCTTGAGAAAATGCCCTGCCTGCCAGATCCTGACTAAACCGGTCATATAATCTAGCATACCAGATTCTCCAATCAGAAGGTGTAAAATTTAGTCTGCATTATCAGAAAGAAATATAGGTTGTATCAATTAATTGGCATATGTTTCATTCTCAAGGCTGAGACAAGAAAGAAAACAGCTACTGCTAAAAAAAAATTCTGGGCCTCTGGCACTGCAGGTCTGTTCATTCAGAGAAGGACCTCAAATCATAAACCAGGCAACTTCGCATTGTTTGAATAAGATCTTGTTTTTATGTGGTGAATATTCTACACAATTTGTGAAGTGAATATAAAGCCTCTGTTGTTTAGCATGTTTCCCTTTGGAGTGAGGGATCCTTGAAAACGACATTCACTCCAACTGAAAGCTAGATTCACTCAGATTCATCCAGAAGACACTAGCTTGCATCAAAGGCAGTCTGAAAAAGAATTCCAAAGAATGTTCAGGTTTGCTGTCAGGAGCTCCCGAGCACATTTTGCTCCACAATGCTTAGATTTCTGAATAAAAAAAACTTGGGTCACAACCCTTTTTCAGCTCAGATTCTTCCTGTTGTCAGTGTTTTTGAAAACGGTATAGGAAGAAATTGATATGGTCAGGCTAGGAAAACATTATCCCCCTTGGCCAGTTGTTTGGAACTTCATGACATACCGGCATGTAATGCCAAGTGATCTCTTCAGCATATTTCCTATAGCGCAAGGCATGCTGTAGGAAAACAACCCTTTTCGACAGCAGCACAGAAGGCCTGTCACTTCTCTTATTTCCAGGGTTGAGGCCACCTGGGTGAGGATTTGTAACTTAGGTTGCCAAAGTACATTGGGGTGGAGAATAGCAAATGGGGAATTCCATGGTTTGCTACAGAAAGAACAAATGGAGAAGTATTCAAACTACAGTCATGCTGTCAAATTGTGTACATTCAATGTCCTTAGAATGGTCACAATCTCTTTCAGAAAGGAGAGTTGGAATGGAATCATTGAATTATTTTGCTCATTATACCTTCAAATGAATATCACAATTGGATTGACTAGATGTTGATTCTGAAGTTTGGGGTCCTAACCAAGATTCTATAAGTCATGGAGGTGCTATTATTATTATTATTATTTACTTTATTCATTAAACATGAAACTCAGTCAACTGAACATTCAAAATGCATCACAAATACCATTGACTGGTGCTAATGGTTGATACGGGTTGCTGCCAGCGTCCTAGGTATCAACCAAGTACCTTCTTAAGATGTACAATGTTCCAAGTAGCACAGTTTTTTGCATTATTATTATTATTATTATTATTATTATTATTATTATTATTATTATTGATGATGATGATCACACAGTCAGCCAGATATTTAGACTTGAGTTGTCATTTTTATCCACCTATTGAGTTCTTCCCAAGGACCTGGGATAAGCAGATGCTGTTGTTAAAGGTAATGTCATAGGATGCAATCTGTTCCAAGTAAAACTGCCTTTTGTAACTGACCGATGGTGATTTTGTCAATGCCAATGTTATTCAAGTGGTGTTCCAGATGCTTTGGAATTGCACCCAAGGCACTTATTATTACTATTTGTACTATCCTTGTTTTCTTTTGCCACACTTGTTCTATTTGCAGATCTTTATATTTTGTGATTTCCCCCACCCACCCACCCCAGTTCTTTCTCTTCTATTCTTCTGTATCCAGCTATTGCAATGTCCACTAATCAGACTTTGTTTTGGTCTTTCTTATTAACAGTTAAGTCTGGATTGTTGTGTGGCAGATGCTTGTCTGTTTTTTAGCTTTTTTGTTTTCTGTTACTTTGTCTGTTTTGTGGTCCCACCAGTTTTTGCTTGCAGGCAAGTGGCATTTCTTGAAGATATTCCATTGAATTATTGTTGCTACTATGTCATGCTACTGTTTGCAATCAGCTTGTGCAATCTTCTTGCAGCAACTAACAAAGTGGTCCATTGTTTCTTCAGCTTCTTTGCAGAGGCAACTTTTGTTGTCCCTGTCTTTTCAACTCTGGCTTTATATGCATTTGTTCTTAAGGCCCGGTCTTGTGCAGACAGAATTAGCCCTTCTTCTGTCTCTTTCTTCAACTTTCCTTCTCTTAGCCATTGCCAGGTAAGGAAATTACAAGGGCCAAAAGTCACATATCCATAGACATATATTGAGAAATAGAATCTTCCCAAGTTCCAGTTCACAGTATGTTATACATCTTTTCACCTTATTTTCATCCAGACACAACAGAAAAATGTGTTGCTGAAAATTTGCTTGTTACCACCTAATTTTGGCAGTTCATATGAGGAGGGGTGGACTATGAGCAGAGAAATGGTGTGAAGCTACATGCAGCTCTCAGTGATGGGTTGCCTACCAATGACATATACTATACCACATGATAGTCAATATTATGGTATTTTCCCAGACATTGTGCCTGTACTGTATATGTGTATGTAAACATTTCAGTCTTTCAAATAAGACTGATCATGGGGGGTCTTTCCTGTTTAATTCGCCCTTGTCTTTTCAAAGGGGCATTACTTCAGTAAATGAACAACCAAACTATCTCATGTGCCTAGAACATTAATTTTAATGTTCAACCTCTTTTTTAAATCATTTTAAATTTTAAATTTGTCTTATAAATTGGGGTGTTTTAAATTTGTTTTTGGGCCATGGTATTTAATGTATTTTAAATGGTTTTTAACATTTGTACTATGTGTATTTTATCTTGGCTGTTCACCGCCCTGAGTCCTTCGGGAGTAGGCCGGCATATAAATACAATACAATACACGAGCAAATACTAAATACAAACTCAAGGTAAACTGCTCCAAACTCGATTGCAGAAAATATTACTTCAGTAACAGTGGTCAATGCCTGGAATGCACTATCTGACTCTGTAGTTTCTTCCCCAAATCCCCAAAACTTTAACCTTAAACTGTCTACTGTTGACCTCACCCCATACCTAAGAGGTCTGTAAGGGGCGTGCATAAGTGCACCAGCGTGCCTACTGTCCCTGTCCTAATATTCCTATTTACTTACTCTTTTCATGTATTCAAATTATGTTTTTACTTTTACCTGTTATCTTATATATGCTTGACAAATAAACTTATGATTATGATACACCAAACTAGCTATCTTCCCCCAGCTATCCTGCCATCTTTAAAGCACTCTCCTTTTGCTTCCTGTCTCACCTCCCCTCATCTCAGCCATGGTGGGTGGAATGGAACAACTTACCACGACCAACTCACTACAGCCATCTTGCCGCAGCCAACGTGCCCCAGGACAATTCCATGTGGAATAACTCAATGTGATAAGTGTTATCTTCCACTATTATCTTCCACTGTTATTTCAATTGACAAAAATGGAAATAACATCCATTGAACAGTAGTGAATAACATTTATTACATTGAGTTATCCCGCATGGATTTGTCCTGTGGCGAGTTGTCCCACAACAGGTTGACTTGGTGAGATAACCTTGGCAAGGTAGCCGTGGCAAGTTGGCCACAGCGAGTTGTCCTAGACCCCATGGTGAGAATATCAGAGTAGCATATCTGACTAACCTTTGTCTCCTCCTTGTCCCACAGGAGGGGTTGGGAAAAAAAGTTGAATTCTCTCTCAAATAAATAAGGCTTTCTCTACACTGTTTTCAAACCTTTACATTTGGAAGGAAGGAAAATGGAGGGGTTTCCACCTTGTCCATATTAAAAGAAGGACGTATGAAATATTTCATTTTCTTGAAGAGAAATAAAACATAAAAAACAGAAGAAAACTCATAATTCACATTTGCAATATAATCCAATTTATCCATTGAATCCATTGAAACATACCGTATTTTTCGGAGTATAAGATGCACCTTTTTCCCCAAAAGAAGAGGGTGAAAATCTGGGTGCGTCTTATACTCCGAATGTAGCCCTGCCCAGCTTCTCAAACAGAGCTTCAGAGGCTTTTTTTCTGAAGCTGTTTCGGAGGCTTTCAGAGGCAGGAAAAAAAGCAAAAAAAAAAAAAAAAAGCAAGGCACAAAGCTCACAACCAAGGAATCTCTTGCTAAAATTCACCTCTGGGAACAGCTGATTGGGAGACCGATCCACCAGCCAATCAGCTTTTTCTTATTTTCCTCCCCAAAAACTAAGGTGTGTCTTATACTCCAGTGCATCTTATACTCCGAAAAATACAGTATTTTATTTCATCGAATGAGAAAACAAGGAAGTTTTCTTAGACTGGTGTATACATGATAGATTCTCCTTGAAGTTAAACTGGAGTTCTGATAACTTCATGAACTTCCCAGTCTAGCCTACAGATTGGATGGATGGATGTAGGTTGTTTCAATGTATTACTGCATACAGTATGTGTTCATGCAGATATCACACATGCTCACAAATTTAAAGCAAGCAAATCTTCACACAGAAGAAAAACTGAAACATTTGTGCAGATGATATTACACTGCATTTCTGGACAATTTATTTACTCTATTAGCTATTAACCAAGCAGCAACAAATATCTATAATTCAGTTTCGTTAAAATTATAACTATATTTTATACACTTATTGCAACTTTTTAAAACAGCAATTATAACTCAAAATAACTCAAAAATAAGATTCAAAATAGTATTAAGGAAGATTAAACTTCTGCTGTTGCAACATACAGTGCCTCGAAAGGCAAGCAAATGCCAGAGAATGGGGTTGATTTTGTCTTTGTGGTTTCTTATTGACTCTGATTCATAAATAGGGCATTATAAGAATCTTGACATTTAACTCAAAGCCTGCAATATAATTTGATTCTTTTAATGAAATACAAGAGCTTTAAAAAGATGTTTCTTTTCCTCTCTCTCTCCTCCATCAGTGATGACATTTCTTAGAACCAGCTGTGACATTAAATACATTTTGAGAAACGCAATACAACTTGTTGGAAGTACAGACTGTAATATTTACATCCAACTCATAACCAGTTTAACTTTTTTCTCTACTGTTCTGACCCACAGGAAAATTGCTCCTCTGAAGCTGCTATTTGAATTGGAAGGAATTTCTTCATTATAATTTTGATAGTTATTTGATATATCAGATTATGCTACTTAAAAAAAATTAGGTGAATCGAATCTCACATAGTTTAACCTCCAATACATAAAAGCCTTCAGTGGCTACTTATTGCTTCATATTTCTATATATAGACAGGGTGTGGGGTTTTTGAAGAAAATACCTTAGTACACATAGATAGAAAATATTGCTCGGAGATCACACAGTAAATTCTGAATTGATCTATTGGAATATGCTTCCTATCCACAATTGATGATTTAATGATACTCATAGCTCTCTGGATCAAACTGAGAGCATCTTTGTCACAGAATCTACAATAATTATACTCCAAACATTCCATATACTATTAAGTATTAAACAGGAAATATGAATATATATATATATATATATATTATATTAAAAAGAAACCAACAAGAAGCAGAACTATTAAATATTCTTTGCATTTTCATTCATTATTACCTTTGATTCCTAGTTGCATCATTCCAGAAAGAGGCCTATTTAACCTAATGTCATTAGATAGAAATCAGTTTGGCCATTTAAAATTATTACATATTGCAGTTGTTGCACTAAGTGGATAAATTTTTGTGCTGCTCATTAAGGAGGTACTAAGTTTTCCACAGTGTTATCACAACTCTTGGGTGGCAACATGAATCCCAAAAAAGGAACAAATTTGGCACCATGTTACATAAAATAAAGGCAGATTTTAAAATAATTACTGTGACATAATAGAAATGACATCCATCTTGACAAAGTACGGAAGGCTATGATAAGGTGACTTATGTGCCTTTACTTACTCTCCAACTGAGGGAGTATTCATGGAGTTGTGAATTCTCCAACATTGGAAGTGTTTAAGAAGAGATTGGATAACCATTTGTCTGAAATGGTATATTGTTTCCTGCCTGAGAAGATAGACTTCCAAGGTCCCTCCCAACTCTGTTCTATTCTATTCTATTCTATTCTATTCTATTCTATTCTATTCTATTCTATTCTATTCTATTCTATTCTATTCTATTCTATTCCATTCCATTCCATTCCATTCCATTCCATTCCATTCCATTCCATTCTATTCCATTCTACATCAGAAAAGTCAATATGGCAGCCATAATGGTGTAATTAATGGTATACCTTTTTACTGTGTGCATCACATATAGGACACACATTAAAACACCCAGAGTTTCAATTGCACCACTCTGCCATCAGTTTCAATTTCCTGAGCACACCCGCAGAAACCTTTGCTCCAGCTGCTAATTATTCACAAGGATCTTTAGTTTAAAGTACTACCTAAATTGATTCTTATTTATCTTTAAGCCATACGCGTCTTGAAAATCTCTTCAAGTGGAGCTTGCCTTTATATGGAAAATCATCTTTGACAGCCCTTTAAATGGATGATTGCCTTTTGTAAAGTAGGATATTTGAAACATCTTAATCACAAGCTTTTGTATTCACCTTACATTTGTTGTAATATAATAACTGAAAATTGCTTAAATCGTACATGAGTTGTTTCATCTGAACAGAACTAACATGTGGGAACAACGAAATGCTACATTCTAAGGCAATTTCTTCCTAATGGCCAAATATGTAGAGATTGTTTTTTGAGGAATAATTTAGTAAAGGATCCTTAATAAATGACAACAGGCATCACTAACAATTTAGAATATAGGGATATAGTTGTTAATCTTTGTTCTGTGCCTTTGAGAAATGCATTCAGCAATCCATACAATATTTCTGCTTTCTTGTTCCTTCAGTTTAACGTAGGAATAAAAAACTCCAAAATGAAATTGACTGTTAAATGCCAGCACGTTCATTTTCACCTGTACAAAAGGAGAAATATATTTATTTATTTTTTAAAAAAAAGATAACTGGTTACCTTTAAATCATGTCTTTCCCTCTTCAGAATTCAAAAGAGCTTTACAAATGGCAGTAAATCTAAATGGATTTTCCCTTTGCTTTGCTCAATAAAAGCTGGCCTGAGGTTTAACTATATCTGAGCATTTGTGGCAATGCTTCAAATAGCTCACAGGATCATCATTCACAGAAGGGCCAAGGAGGGCAAAGCTGTCAAAAGCAGCATCGTAATATTGTGCTATTTGCTCCAGCCCTTTTCTATATGCATTGTTACATTATACCTGCCCCATAGGGATGTAATTCGTGGCAAGACATTCTGATTCTGCTTTCATCCTTCTGATGAAGAATGTCAAGTTGTATGCCACTTATCACAAAGGTTAAAAATACATTTTTTAAAAAATTAGAAGCAAGGAAGTTTGTGAATCTTAGAGCAAAGTCCACACCAACCTTTGAGTCACATATCAGAAAGATTCACACTGCAAAACAGGATGGGTGCGCCAAAAGATGTTTAAAGGGTGGGTATTACATTAAAGGCTTAATGTATTAAAATTAAAGACATGAAATGTTAATATTATAACTTTGTATTCATTTTATTATATTTATGAAACATGGATTTTCATATGATTACAGTGATTTCAAACCCTTCAAGTCTCAGTCAATTCTCAGAGTTTAAAATAAATCAAGGTCTCTGTGAAGAAAATCAAATGAGCCCAGAGTCACCTTGTAGGGGAGAGATGGGCAGCATGAGATAGATAGATAGATAGATAGATAGATAGATAGATAGATAGACAGACAGACAGACAGACAGACAGACAGACAGACAGTCAGTCAGTCAGTCAGTCAGTCAGTCAGTGGTGGGCTGCTGCCGGTTTAGACTGGTTCGGGCGAACCGGTAGTTCTGACAATCAGCTGGCCCCGCCCACTCACCCCCGCCTTATCCTGTGCTATATTTCCTTCTTTCTGGCTCAGCTGATTCACGTGGCACAGCTGATTTCTGCACCTCCGGTGTTCTATTTACCGGGGCTGCCTTAGAAGGTAAGCAGCTGAGCTTCAAATTGCTGTATTTTGAATGCTGCAGCAAGTGTGTTAGGCACACGCGCATGCTCACAGAACCGGTTGTTAAACCAGTTGCGGCCCACCACTGTAGATAGTTGATGGATGATAGCAATCTGTTCTGTTGGTTACATGGGGACATGCAAAGCCACCTTAAAAAGGTAAATTCCCCTCGCACATGTGCTAGTCGCTCCCAACTCTAGGGGGTGATGCTTATCTCCATTTCAAAGCCAAAGAGCCAGCGCTGTCCGAAGACATCATGCTGGTCATGTGGCTGGCATGACTAAATGCCAAAGGTGCATCGAACACAGTTACCTTCCCACCAAAGGTGGTCCCTATTTTTCTACTTGCATTTTTTACTTGCTTTCGAACTGGTAGGTTGGCAGAAGCTGGGACAAGTAACAGGAGCTCACCCCGTTACACGGCACTAGGGATTTGAATCGCTGAACTGCCAACCTTTCGATCGACAAGCTCAGCATCTTAGCCACTGAGCCACCGTGTCCCTTATAGAGACACCTTATAATGCACCTTTTCCAACCTACTAATCTAGGAAAACTTTTTTGAAGTCCTTTCCTAGGCTTAGGTACATCCACAGTAGATATGTCTGTTGGGAGGCCCACAAAACAAAATGTCTCGGAGTACATTGAAAAGAAAGAGTTTGGGAAGACAGTGTTTGAAAGGTAAATCAAATCTTACCTCAAGCTCAAAAAAGGCATCTTCCAAGGTTTTGTCACCTGTACTACCTCCAACCATTTCAAAGCAAGCCTTGTATTCCTGAAAGCAGAAGCAGCCACTAAATATTCTGTAAAACATTCACAAATTGCTTCCTTTTGTTTATAAGTGATCTTGGTAAATCGATTCTTCAGTGCATATTTCTACTTCACATGTTTTATAAATTGCAAAGCACGTTCCCTCGCTCTCTCTTTCTCCCCTTTCTTTAAATTACCCAGTTGCATCCACTGTTGCGCCGCTCTTCTCCCCTGGATGTCCCCTCCCACTGTCCTCTCCTCATTATTTATAGAATTATATAGTAATACCATTATAACATCAACTGTTTTTATCAGCAGTCATTCTTCCAGAACAATCATATTTTGTATCTCAGAAAAGCAAGAACAGCAAATGGAAATGGAAATAGCAATCTCCATCATTGGCCAGAGAGCTCCATGCATTTCCTTTAAGGAAGCAGGTCAATGTTATCCATTTGCTTTGTTTAGAATCTGGTACACCCAGTATGTAAGATTTTTAAAATTTGCCAACATATACCCTAAAGTGATATAGATAGAATACGTTTTTATCAGGCACAATTCGGAAATTACTTACAGCATAGTAGTCCGCCACACCCTTCACTTGCTCATAATCATCAGTCTTGGCGAGCATATCTAAGCCTTCTGGATACAGTCTGCCACAAGTTGGATACAGCTTCTGCCTGTCCTCTTTACTTAGTTCTGTTCCAAATGAATTAATTGTGATAATAAATGCCCGCCGGTCAGCTTCAAACTGAATAAAGTAAAACATATGACAATTTTACATGTTTTTTAAAAGACTCATTCATAGATACATAACTGTTACGCTTCGTTTTAGTAATCCACTGAAATTCTCTCTGTCTTTTGGCAATGTTGATTTTAAAAAGGGTTTTTTTTTTTCACCTGGTTAAGTTTTCTGCTCTTGGTTAATAATATAAAAGTTAAGTAAACACCTTTTCCATCCCACTGGGAACTCACATTATTTCCTAGTAATGTAACATATTCCAAAGGAAGAATTGAAAGAGCACAAATAAATTAGTTCTGTGCAGAAATATCAAGATTTTTAACCAATGAAATATTTCAAACCTTACTTATTAGAAAGAAATCAGTAGGCTGTGTACTACAGAAGTGAATCACTTTTTTTCTTTTTCTTTTTTTTTTTTTGCAATCTTTAATTCTGGCTGTTTATGTCCAGGACAGGTGTCAATGGAACTATAAGAGAAGGAAGTTCCAGCAGTGGATCATTGATTGATTTCAGTTTTTCTCAGTTTCTCAGTTTTCCAAATCTTTTTGATTTGAACTTTTGATAAAGTTCTTAGTTTTCCATTCAGAAGTTTTTATGAATTCCATTCCTACATGAGTTTGAAACTTCTTTTTAAAAAACATAACAATATGTAGGCATTTTTGCACATTGTTCCAAACAGATGTTATTTGCAATTTTGCCTAATGTTACATTTTTGTATATTTCTTTTTGCAAGCACTTCCCCCTTAATGTAATGCATTTTTTTTTTGTTAATTTTATTAAATATACAATTTAAAAACTTGGTGCGACTTGTCTGGTACATATTTTTCTAACACTTTTTCTTTCATATATATATATATATTTAATTTGATTTATATGCCGCCCTTCTCCGGAGACTCAGAGCGGCTTACAATGTGCTAAGCAATATTACAATATAACATCATGCATATTCCATATATACTTTTTGTACATTCAATCACACTTCAGTTACATACATATTCCCTTTGTATCTATTCAACTCCAATTTATTCCTATCTAATATTTCTTATATTATTTTATTTATTTTTCTCCCCTTTTCTTCACTCTGTTTCTAATTCTCTATCCCTACATTCCTCCTTTTCTCTAGCCATTTATAAAATGTATTCCAGGTTACATAGAATTCCGATTCATCTTTATCTTTGAGCTCCATTGTTAACCTGTCCATTTCTGCACAGGTCAATATTTTGTTGATTATATCTACCTCTTGTGGGTTCTCTCTGCCTTTCCAATTTTGTACGAATATCAACCTTGCTGCCGTTAATATGTGTACCATAAGATATATTTCTTCTTTTTTGTAATTATCCCTTACTATACCCAGAAGGAAGAGTTCTGGCGTCATATCTATCATCTGGTTTAACAGCTCTTCTAGCCACTTTTATATTTTGAGCCAAAAGTCCTTAGCTTTCGGGCACCCCCACCACATATGATAATAAATGCCTAGTGTTGCTTTACATTTCCAACATTTCGGTGAGCAATTTTTACACATCTTGGCCAGTCTTGTGGGTGGGAAATGCCACCTGTAAAACATCTTGTATTGATTTTCTTTATATGCAGTGGCTAGGGTAAGCTTTCTGTTCCTCTCCCATAGTTTTTGCCAGCTATCTAGATCTATGCCATACCCAAAATTCTTACTCCAGGTGAGCATGGTCTCTTTCACTTTCTCGTCTATCATATCGTAATCCAGTAAATATTTATATAATTTCCTAATCATCTTCACATCTGCTCCTTGTAGGATTTCATCCAATTCTTTCGGTTCGGTGCATTCTTGTACATTTATTTCGTTAATACATTTTTCTCCAACTTCTTCTGTCCAATGGATATATATTAATGTGGATTTGTATAGACTATGTTCACAGGATACTAAATTATAGGATCAACAATAGTATGAGCTCTATCATCTATTAGTTAAATCTATGTTTCATGTTCTGGCTCCGTTGGACAGTTGAATAGGATGTATGCAATTCAATTCAGGAAGTGATAAGTGCCTCTTTGAGAAAGTTGGTTATGTTACCACATTGAAAAAGACAGTGTTGGCTTTCTTCTGAAGAGACCTAAAGATTATTCAGAAAGTAATGAGACCCAACTGCAGAGAAACCTAGAAGAAACACATTATCTGGAACTCTCCTGGTTAGATTTAGGTCCCTTTGTAGGATAGAAATTGCACCGATCACTCAAATGGATAAGCTTTCTCAGAATATGGATGGAGCAAGTGTCTGCCATGGTTAGCAGAGGGTGGGGAAAAACTCCTAGTAAAAAAGCAGAATTGGCTTTTATGGCAGTGAACTTTAGTGCATAACTATTGTGAGATAATTGACAGTTATTATTTTATCTATAATGCAGTGGAATAAAAAATATCAACCAAAGTGGGTTTTTAAATTTTTATCAGCCCAAGAGGACAGTTTAAGTAAAATGCAATTAAAAGGATCATGAAAAAACTTAAAGAAGTAACAAATAGCCTAGCCACATTAGTGCTGGAGATATAGCAGATCCATTTTCACATGCGAAGAAGAACATCAAAGAAACCATTGATGACAGCTAAAGTAAATGAATTAAATACAGATTGGGGGATAGAAAGTGAAGGAAGATGCATTTATCTTTTATTAAAATAAAGGTAACATATTTTATCACTTTTCTAGCCTCAAATTTCTTCTCAGGGCTGTGTTTGTGTGTGTTGGGTAAATACAAATTTGGAATATCTGTATTTAATAATTTAATAATAATCTGTTGCCTTATCTAATTTAGTTAAAATACCTAGAAAAATCTAAAGTATTTCAATCCTATTTTTAAGGAAATTTATTTCTGCCATGTGTGCTATTAAAATAATTGAATGTACTAATGCAAAAGTGTACTGGATGCTGTGGCTTAAAAATGGTTCTGGTCACCAAGAAAGAAAGAAAAATGCTGAGACCCTAGAAAGAGTGTAGAGCAGAGCAACAAAGGTGATAAGGAATCTGGAGTTCAAACCATGAAAGAGGACTAGGTATGTATAGAGCCAGTGGCCTAGAGGTGGAGCTCTTGCCTCATAATCAGGAGGTTGTGAGTTCGATCCTAGGTAGAGGCAGATGTAGGGTTTCCTGCTTGGGCAGGGGGTTGAACTCGATGACCTGCAAGGTCCCTTCCAACTCTGTTAATCTGTTAGTCTAATGAAGAGAAGGTTTAGGAGAAATTTGATACAGTCTTCCAAAACTTGAGAGACTGTCACAGAAAAAGACAGTCAACTTATTCTCCAAGCTGTCTGAGGGCATTACAAAAAACTACAGGTGAAAAATCATTAAAGAGAGATTCAACTTAAAACTAAGGAGAAATTTCCTGAGAGTGAGAACAATTAATCAGTGGAGCAGCTTTCCTCTGTGGATGCTTCATCACTAGCGGTTTCAGGAAGAGACTGGGCAGCCATTTGTCTGGAATAGTACAGGCTCTCCTGCCATGGGCAGGGAGTTGGACAAAAAGACCTCCAAGGTTCCTTCCAACCCAATTCTATGTTCTAGGATATAGAATAGATCTCATCTATGGTGATAGATGAGATCTAAAGAAGAAATATTACATTTTTCTTACCTCTAAAATAGGACACATTATATCTGCTGTAGTGCCACCTTCTTTTTTGCAGAATGCATAAAAGGCCTCAAGATAGGACTAAAAAATAGAACACATTTATTTGAAAAACCCTCTTTGAAAGATCACAAATACAATTTAACTTGAGTTGTTAATTCTGATGCGAGTACAGGACAATAGGAAAAATATGAATACATTATATTGTTTACTGCAGGTTAATGTGTTTCTTCCACCATTAAACTTATAACTCATGTAGATTTTTGTAAATCAAGAGGAGAACTGGATGCATCTCTCTGGTTTGCTTTCTATTTGATTTGACTTGATTGCTACTAGCAATCTTGGATACGATTTTGAGAAGCAAGGCATAGGGAGAAGAATAAGTTAGTCTCCTCCACATCCATTTGTCAGATTTGCAAATTTCTGCCTATCCCCTGGAGACTGGAATTAACAATATGAAAACTAGGAATACTGTTGAAGCCAGTGCCTGTGCTGCAAATTTTGAGAGCATATTTATGTGTTAAGGAAATATGTTTGCCTATGGAGATTCTCAATCATCCAGGTCATGGTTGTCCCAAAGGTGTTTTTTTTCCAAAAGGTAACTGGACATTCTTGGTTTTTTTCTTTGAAAATATTTCACTTCTTATCCAAAAAGGATAAGAAGTGAAATATTTCTTTGATGAGAAGTGAAACGCTTCTTGGATGAGAAGCGAAATGTTTTCAAGGAAAAAACCAAGAAAGTCCAGTTGCCTTTTGGAAAAAGCACCTTTGGGTCTAGAGGATATGTTCTTTGCCTGTTCCTCTAGCCAGTGGTGGGCTGCAACCAGTTTAACAACTGGTTCTGTGAGTGCGCGTTTGCGCGCAGCGTTCAAAATACAGCAATTTGAAGCTCAGCTGTTTGCCTTCTCAGGCAGCCCTGGTAAGTAGAACAACAGAGGTGCGGAAATCAGCTGTGCCACACGAATCAGCTGAGCCGGAAAGAAGGAAATATAGGATAGGATAGGGCAGGAGTGGGTGGGCAGGGCCAGCTAATCGTCAGAACTACCGGTTCGCCCAAACCAGTCCGAACCGGGAGCAGCCCACCACTGCCTGTAGCCCACTTGAATTTCATCCCAAACTATATTGCATAAGATCAATATTAAAATAAAAGTTGAATTTGGAAGTCTTGGTTTCTACTTAATAACTAGAAACATTGCTAAATAGATTTCAACATCAGCTGACAGTGCTTCTTGTAACAGCAACCCTAAAGGGGTAGTCCTACCATTAGATACAGAGATGTCAGGGCATGGGAGTAGCAGTCAAATGTTAGAAAACAGAGCGGTATGTAGACAGCTTATTCTCTGATCTTTAAAGCTGTGTCTACTGTAGAGGAATCATTTAGTGTTAAAATAAGTGTTTTTGAACCTTGGCAGCTTTAGGATGTGTGGACTTCAACTGCAGAGTTCCTCAGTCATCCAGCCAGTTGAATCAGCTTGGGTGCAATGATGAAGAGAGAGGAAGAATTACTTTGTTCTCTGTCCTGCACAGCAAAAAGTTCTTGGGATGACTTTTGCAACATCGTGCAAAAATATGTTTACTAAACTCAGAAGGGCTTAGAAGTGAGCAGAGATTAGCCCCCTGAAAGTTATTGATACCTTCTACGTAGTTAGATGTCTTTTAATGAACAATTATTGTTTGTCTATTGGCAACAGAGAGATTTGAAAGTGTCCATTTAAATATAGTCAGAAAAATATGTTATAGAGTAGGCCGAAGACATGCTCATTCTGTCTTCTCCACATGTCCTTGCATCTGAACTTGCCTAAATTCTATATGCTGAATCCTATTCTTGAACTGAATGGCTTTGTGTGCGACAGATAATAACATAAAGTAGAACAGAAGTCACAAAGTACCTTCAGGTTTTTTGCCACTACATACATCTATCTTATTTGTACTTAATCTTTTATCTATATTTACATTATACCAGTGATAAATCTGCCACTTATTTTAATACTCTTAATTTGTATAAATTTCTCTATGCAACAGAATTCAATAGAATTCAAGTGGGGTTTACCTTGTATAGTTTGTTGCGCATGAGTTCAATATTCATTTCATCCAGATCATTTTCAGATATACAATCTTGAAAAAAATCAGCTGTAAAAAATAATATTTAAACTATAGACCAAATTTCAAAAAAGTTCATTTATTACTTTTTAAAAAACATGTTCAAATGCTATGCAGTTTTTCTAATTATGAAAAAATAGGAGAGAAAATAGGAAAAGTGACATGATTATGGAACAATGTTAATGTTAAATTCTCAGAAGAATTGTGTCAGAATTAAAATGGTAAATGATAGCCATAGCTTCCTGGGGTGCCCTTCTGAAAGATTACCTCACTATGGCTGGCTTTTCTTATTGTTGTTGATGACGTTATAAGGAAAGTGATCAGTTTTATAGTGGCTAGGGTGTTGGCAGCACATTGCCAATTCCAGAAACAGGGTCTGAATATAGTTGTCTTTAAGAAACCTAAACTATTCTCAAATGTTAGTTATTATTGTAGAATGGGTTAGGAAAAGTAATAGAAAAGTTCTCAAGTTCTCTGATTGGTATATCAGATTTGAAATCTTGGAGAACTATTGTTGTTAGAGCACCTCAATTGCAACATCCAGATGTATGGCTTTTAATTCTGGGAAAGTTTAGCAATAGGCATGCGAGCTGAGACACTGGGAGAAGCGCCTGATTTCAGAAGGGTACCCTTATTGGAAAAGACTGTAGCGATCTGACTCAGTTGAAGGTAGCTTTGGTTCATATGTCAACCAAACTCACATAGAGACCTATTTAGATTGCAAATATGTACCACCACCCCTTTTGCACAGTAAACCAAATTATCATGATGCAGTTATAGGAAATGCTGAAAGTGTTAAAAACCCTGTGTGACTGGAGAAGAGGAAAGGAAATTCTCAATACTGAGTTTGACTCTACTGTGTAAATAAATCTGCACCCTTTAAATAAAGTTAATTGGGTTCTTATCATCTTAAAATAAGATCAGTAAATCAATTTTCCAAAGTGATTTCTACATATTGGATGTACCAGAAAATGTTCAGTAAGGATTGTTTGCAGATACCCTTCCCTGTTGGAAATACAATCCAAGATATACATATACATATACATATACATATACATATACATATACATATACATATACATATACATATACATATACATATATATATATATATATATATATATAATTTTATTTTATTTTATTTTATTAAATTTTTATACCGTCCTTCTCCTGCTGGACTCAGGGCGGGGCAAAGCCAAGAATAAAAAACATCCCAATACAAAATTTTAAATTTTAAAAGAAACAAATTTTGGCCCAAAATTTAAAACCTCCTGACTAAAATCCATTTACAATTAAAAATATCTAAAGGGGGGGGGGGTTATGCCAGCCCAGCTTGATGAAATAGAAAAGTTTTGAGGGCACGGCGAAAAGCACGGAGATCTGGTATCCTACGTATCTCCGGGGGAGGTCGTTCCAGAGGGTAGGTGCTGCCATAGAGAAGGCCCTCCCCATGGGGGTCGCCATATGAGTATTATTTACTCATATGGTTTGGATTCATTTTATTAATGCTAGATTAATTACTGTCTTATTAACGGGACATATATTTCTCTTGGCTGTCACTCTTAAAATTGGAATTAATCGTTATTAATATTTTTTTCATTTTTCAGATATGGTACTGGTGAAAAGAATCATGATATAACATGGAAAGGAGAAATCTACCTGATTTGCAGCAATGGACTGGTTTAAAATCCCATGTGATTTTTTAAAATCGATTATTTTGACAAAGGGGCAAGAAAGAAGACATTCCTCAATAATGTCATGGAAATTTTGATTGAAAACATTTTTCCAGACTGTTTTTCCTTTTTTCCCTTTACCCCTAATTTTCTTTTCTTTTCTTTTCATTATTATTAATTTTGAGGGTATATTATATTGTTAACACTATTGTACGTATATTTCTTCTGTTAACTGATTTACTATAATAAAAGAAATGCATAAAAAGCAAACATTCATACCAAGGGGTATAGCATGTGATATACTTAGCTAAAGGATGTGTAAAAATTGTTTAATATTTATGCCTTCCCAGCACTACAATGATATGTGAGCAATATTCACTAAGTAAATCAGAGCATAATAAGTTATGTTCATTTTGATGGGCCACATGCTTTTTTAAAGAAAGAAGTTATAGTAGGAAATGTTCTCTTCCGTGGGAACATACTTGGAAATCTATGAAAAGATTGAGTGACGTACCTAATGGTGTGTCCACCAAGATTGCATTGAAGAGCTCTGCAGGGTTTGGAGCAATGCTGACAGCTTCCATTTGCTCAAAATTGCCCAAAGGATGGCACTTAAGAACCAATTCATCTATGGGTCTTTGGCGCAAGGTACCAGTAATGAGTAGAATCACATTATCAATCATGTAGCTATACCTAGTATGACAAGATAACATCAGTCAAAGGTTTTGTTGCATTCTCTGAAAAATGTTTTAAAATCTAAGAATCAGGTTAATGTTAAATCTAATATCTTGGGCTTTGTAGCAGAACGCTAATTTTCCTCTAAGCGGGGATCATATGATAAAATGGAAATAAGAATTTCTTCACAATGCACGCTACATTAAACAAAATGACAATATCATCAAAAAGGAATCTATTTTGCAGAGCGTAGCACATTAAGAGGTGGGGAAAGTCCAACTCTTTTTACATTTCATTATCTGCATGTGGATTTTGTGATCCTCATTCTTCCTCACCTCTCTATCAGCCATTCTGAAACTTACAACCTCCAAATATTTTGGACCACAACTTTTATCAATCCTGCCCATAGCAGCTGAACTGACGGTACTTGGAAAGCAACAGGTCTGGGAAGAGAATGTTACTTTATATTGATAAATAGGAGACACATGCTACTGACTCTTATTAATAAGTCACATAGCAATGCTTTTGAAGACACATCTCTGCCCTTCTCTGGGTGATAAGTCATTTGGGTTAAATATTTATTTTTTCCTCTTAAAATTTAATTAATACATTTTATAGAGATGTATGCAGACTTTCCCATTTTTACATAAGACAAAGTTAGATTGGTGATGTCAGGGACTTAATATTCTAAGAAATGAATTATCAATTGAAATCCATTTATTTAATTGCAGTATTATATACTGCTGACTCCCAAACAGACTCTCAGCAGGTTACAAAAATACACATAAAATCTACTCCCACTAAAGCAGAATACCAAGTCCAAGTTACATTGGCATCCCAGTAAGCAAATATTAAAACACATAGAATATTTTAATTTATGCATCCTACTTTTTATTATATTAACTCAAAGTGATGAACAAATCCAACACAACTTTCTCTTCCTATTTTCCTCATAACAACAACCCTGTGAGTCGGTTGGACTGAGAGAAAATGACTTGCCTAAGATCACCCAGCTGAATTTTATAGCGAAAGTGGGACTAGAACTCACAGCCTCCAACTTTCTGACCTGATATCTTAATATTGGTTTTCCACTTTATCGGCCTTTGGGGTTAGTACCGCCCAAATCTCCAAGATTAGGATATTCTACGGCAGTGGCTCTCAACCTTCCTAATGCTGCGACCCTTTATTACAGTTCCTCATGTTGTGGTGACCCCCAACCATAAAATTATTCCTAAGACCATTGAAAATATGTGTTTTCCGATGGTCTTAGGCGACCCCTGTGAAAGGGTCGTTCGACCCCCAAAGGGGTCCCGACCCACAGCTTGAGAATCACTGTTCTATGGAAATGGAGCATGTACCAAGAAACACCGTGTTGCTTTCTCTTGATTTCTTCCCAGAGGGGCAGAGATGGAGGTGGGGAAGAGGTCTGTCTGAATTACAGCTCAAGGCAAATGCATTGGATGGAACAGTTCTATTTGAACCAGGCAAACCTATAACTACCTATCCATATTCCAAACCATAAAGGGCTTTATACATTAAAAATAATCGTTGAACTGTACTGCATGTTATACCAAAGCTGGCTTCTGGGTTGTCTTCAAAGGCAATTGCTTATAAAACTCTCTTCAGTAATCAATAGGTTATGTTTCTAATTCAGAATGATAAAACACAGCAATTGGTTCAACAACAAAATCATAATTAATAGTTGAGTAAAAAAAGAAACTGTTTCAAACAAAAGAAAGAAATTAATATTACTATGGTGATGTTAAAGGTAAAGATTTCCTCTGTCCAGTCATGTCCAACTCTAGGGAGCAGTGCTCATCTCTGTTTCTTAGCTGAGGGAGCCATCATGACTAAAACTTTTCCGTGGTCATGTGGCCAGCATGACTATAAGCCAAGGCAACCAGAATGCTGTTACCTTCCCACCAAAGTAGTACCTGTTTATCTATTTGCATTTGCATGCTTTTGAACTGCTAGGTGGACAGGACCTGGGGAGCTCACTCCATCGCACAACACTTGGGTCTTGAACCCAGACTTGTCAGCTGTCCAGTGGACAAGCTCAGCATCTTTAACCGCTGAGCCACTATACCCCCTACAATGGTGTTATAAAGAGTTAAAAGGTAAGTATTTGAATGTATGAGTGAGGTTGGCATTAAGGCTCTGGGCTAGAAACAAGCCTGTCAGTTCTAATCCTGCCTTAGGCCAAAAGCCAGCTGTTTGACCTTTGGCCAGTCAATCTCTCTCAGCTCTAGGAAGCAAGCAATAAAAACCACTTGCGAAAATTTTGCCAAGGAAACTATAGGGAGTAATCCAGACAGTTGCTAGAAGTCAACAAAGGAGAAAAAAATGTACATATTTACTGCAAATCAGAAAAAAAATCAATTACTAACAAATAGCTTGTCAGCATGTTTTGAGTCTCCACATTAGTTTCTTAAATTATCCTATCAAGTAATTTCTATTGTTTTTCTTTAAATGAGCATTACATCATTCTCTTTCACACAAAACACATATTTTTGGACAACAGTCATTTATTTCAATGGAACTTAAAAATGCTCCATTTCTATTTAAATTTATTCAACATTCATAGAATTTGTTCACCACACAATAACAACAGCAACAGAAACTATGGGAATCATTTGCTATAAATTTATTTCCTTAAAATAAATATGCAAATGTTATCACACGAAATAACAAGAATATGTTGTTTTTCCATACATATATTAGGCTTGTGACAGATTTTGCTTTGATAGAATCAGAAGGAGGTTAAAACAGGTTCTAGGTCACTCTGCCTCAATAGGCAGTCTCAACAAAGAGACCCCAAAACGTTGGTGGCAATTCAGGAGACAGACTAAGTCATGTTGTTGTCTAAGAGATAATGACAGATGACTCCCAGTCTCCAGTCTAAGTGCATGTTACTCAAAGTCAGTCAGTTATTCTGACATTTGAGGGGAACAAAAAACCTTCTGTGCTGTAAAGATGTAGCAATAATGAACACAGCTAACACATAATTGTTCTTTTATGAAAGTCCAAATTAGCTGCCCAGGGGAAATGTGTTTAGGCTAAAATCAGTCACACTATTTTTCAAGGAAAGGTCTTTAGAAGAAATTGTAGATCCCCCTCTGGATCTGTTACCTAAAATAAATAACTAAGAAAACAATCAGAGGTTTCAGAAGTTTCTTCCCAGATTGCCATATCTCCCAGAATTCTTGTGGGTGAATAGCATCATCCCAAGCATCACTCATAATAAAAATCTGAACTTGGTGGTTGTGTCCAGGCAGATTTCTTGGCAATGTTATGGAAATGTCTTCCCTTTGCCTTCTTCAGCAGGGTGATAGCTTTTATTTACTTTCAGTCTATCCAACAGCCATGGAATTCCTAGATGGTTCTCCATTCAAGTAATTTACCAAGGCTGACTCTACTTAGTTTCCAGAATGCAAGCATCTCAAAGCAACTTTGCCAAGTGAAATATAAACAAGGTTTCTTGGCCTAACATTTGCATCTTTAATTTTTAGATGCAAAATGTTAATTAATATACTTTCATTATCTCCAAGTATTCAGAATGGTTACAACAATAATACAAAACAATGGTAACTAATTGTTCTAAAAATTAATATGTGAATAATAATAACAACAACAACAACAACATCAGGTTGAGAAAGTTTTAGAGAATGAGAAACTCAAGGTCTTGTGGGACTTTAGGATTCAGACTGATAGGCACTTGGTCCACAACACCCCTGACATAACAGTAGTTGAAAAGAAAAAAGTATGGTTCATTGACATTGCAATACCTGGTGATGCACGGATTGAAGATAAACAGCAAGAAAAAATCACAAAGTACCAAGACTTGCAAATTGAAGTTGAGCGACTGTGGAAAAAGAAATCGTGTGTTGTCCCAATTGTAATTGGAGCCCTTGGAGCAATACCCAAAGGGCTACCCCGCTATTTAGAAATTCTAAATTTGCCAGACTTGAACATTTTGACTCTCCAAAAAACCACCTTACTCGGAACAGTTTACATCCTCCGACGATACCTTAACAGTTCCTAGGTTCTTGGTTAGGACTCGAGCTGCTGAGCTATTAACCAGCCTCAAAGGCTGTGAATCTCACTAAAGATTAACTAATAACCACAACAACAACAACAACAATGACATATTAAAACAATTTAACTCAATTTAAAGTGGAACATCAAGTAGTAAACATTAATAATCAAATACCACCATCCCTACTTGGGGCCCAAACATACCGAATACTGTTCTACTTGGTTAGCTAAATGCTATACTTCCTAATTGGGTCATCACCTTGTATTATGTAAAAGTGCCATATCAGGTACCCAGAAAATTACAGGATTGCAGTGATCAAGTATCCCTAGCATGTCTACTTCAATCCATGGTGCCAATGCCTGGCATGAAAGAGGATATTTGTTGGCCTTTAGCTCCTTTTGAGTTCTTGTTACAACTGCCAAGGCAAAGGCTAAGGCAACCATGTGAATGGTTATAGGGCATAGTGTAAGACTTGCTCACAATGCTTCCTGCTTGCTACAGGATGTTTCTCAACCTTAGCAACTTAAGATGGGTGGGCTCCAACTCCCAGAATACTGGCTGACGAATTCTGGGAGTTGAAGTCCCTACTCATCTTAAAATAGCTAAGGTTGAGAAACACTGTTCTAAAGATGAGAACAATAGCACTTCAATGTTATTGTCAGCTTTGGAAGCCATATTAGGCCGGAAGCTTCCATGCTGCCACCTTCTCATGTGTGGGAAAGTAGGAGGGGGGATTTAGTAGAGGGGTTGTCTTTAGACATAATAGCATTCTTCCTGTAGGTCAAAGTCAGGCCAATCCTGCATCTGGAGAAGGAGTGGTCAGAGTGCTGTCTCGAGATGGGATGGATAGTGATTGGAGCATGTGATCGACTGAAGAGTGAGGGGATGGCTTTGGAGGTTTTGATTTACTGAGGGAAAACCCGGACCTCTCAGATTCGGGTTTTCCCAGACGTGCCAGTTTACCTATTCTAGTAAATAGAATTTTGAAAAATGCTTGCTTCAGAGTTTTTACTTGGAGTTGGGGGGCTTTCTGGAATGCTGACAGTTATTGTGACGGCTCGAAGAGGTATTGGGTATTGGATGTCCTTGCATTTGAATTTGCCCACAAACATTGGATAAGAGCTTTGGGAGAACTTTAAATGAAAATGAGACCCAACCACCTTATCATTATTTGCAGAATGCAAATGCAAATAATGATAAATACGGTGATGGTGGCGATGGTAGGACTGCTGTCGATAACAACAGACATCATTCCACTATTCAGGATTGCCTGGGTGCTGCTTAACAATGCCACATTTTTACAATGATCTGCATTCAGCATTCTCTGGACATGGTTCGGGCTCAGTCTACTTCATACTGATTTTTAATCACTTCTGAAAACTAACTCATGCTGGGCAGGGGGGAATCATTCTAGGGCTTCCTGTTTATATGACTTGTCAGCCAGTGGAACATGAAGCCACATGAAATGATAAATTTATTTTTGCTGAAAGTTTTCCAACAGAGACTGGATGGTCATGTCTCAGAGATATTCTAGCAGATCCTGCACAACAGGATGAGTGCTAAGCTTTCTTCTACCTCTGTGATTTCTATGTTATGAAATTGCAACCAGTTTTTTACAAAGAAAGAAAGGTCAACAAGGTTAAAAACTCTCTGCCATTTTTATGACTCATCTTTCCTACTGAGTGAAATATTGCTGCAATAACAGAAAAAAATTTCTAGGGAAAAAAAGTTGCACTTCTGTTTCTGATTTTTAAAGAAGGTTACCCAGCTTAGTATCAAGATATCCCAAAGACTAGTAAATGACGGCAAAGAGATATGGAAGACTATCTAGCAGTTGTGTGGCAGCATAAAAATGCTCTATTGCTAAATGTTTGTTGATAATGTAAGTCTATGTATTAAACTGGCGTATGAGTAAAACTTATATTTCTGGATGGAAACATTCTGTATTTTGCTTGCGCATTCCAACAGTGTGAAGCTACCTAGCCAAGAATACACAGTTTATGAAGCGATTTGGCAAGCATAACATGGGGATTTTCATGACTAATATTTAAATAGCAACAGCCTATTTAAGAATATGTATGCATGAGATAGCTAGGTGTTTTATATATAATATATATATATATATAAATTCTAAGATAATTTTCCTTGGGCTGAGTTTAACTTCCGATGAATAGATGAACTTGTCCGTGTTGGTTTCTGGCAACAGACTGGAGGATTTTGTCATGATCTTTTGCAATGTTTTTTGAGTGTCCTACTCTAATCTACAACACCAAGATTTTCTAGTTGTCTCCCACCATGTATTCACCAGATCTGATCACGTTTTTAACAAAATGTTATTATTTTCAAAATTATAAAGATATAGATTTTAGCTCGTCTTCATAGCTCACTGGCACAATCATTTCAGGAAGTAACTTCACTTACGTAACATAATTTAGAAAAGTTGAAAGTGGTTCAAAGGCATGATTTCTAAAATACTGAAATTCTGTCAGCAGTTTGAACTTTAGTTTGTCATCAATTGTAGAGACGGTAAGAGGACCAGTTTCATTGGCCAAGAAGTTTCCATAATCTGTGGTTTGTAAGTGTAACTTCAGGTCTAAAACAGAATCGAAAAGATAGTAACAATAAATTTATTGTTTTCAAAGAAATTAAGTGACAAATCATACTGATTTCCCATTTCAATGACATGTATACAGTTGCACACAATATTTATTTTATTTTTTAAACACTTCCTAGATCAAAGCATCTCAAACCAATAATCATCATGATACCCTAAAATACTATAATACCTTATTCAATAACAAATATAACAATGGAAAAGAATATCTTCACATTTTATATTGGGAAGGCCTTGGTGAAGAATATATTTTCAACAGACACTTTAAAGATCATTTATTGTAGTAGGCATTTCGGGGTAGGGGAGCATTCCAGAGTGTGAATGTTCCTGTGTTTAGTTTTAATCTCCAATCTGGCTACAAATCATAATTTGTTTACAGATTATAAATCTGGATTTGAAATCATATCTGAAGCAATTTTCCAAATAACAATCGGCGCAAACAATAGTTTCTGTTGAATTCAAAAGATAAAAGTGTAAGTAAGAAATTAGAGAATGCATAACCAAACCAAAATATATAAATAATTTATTAGGCATGTTGTTCTCCTAAGAAGCCAAAATCTGAAAGCAGAATGTGCTCTTGGCCCCAAATCCTGGTTTACAAAGCCTGGATCCTAACTGAAGAAAACTAGATAGAAATGTTATTCTTTGAATAAGACAGCAAAATTTACTTGCTATGGCAATCACAATCTCTCCTCAAAATAGGTCTATCAGATCTAAACTGCCACTAGATTGTAGCAATGATAAAGTCTAACTCAGGTGTCAGCTAATGGCTATCTGGAATTATGCAGCTCACATCTGGTATCTCAGATTAAATGTATTAGGGGCAATCATTCTGGCTGAGTTTAAGGAATTTAATCATAGTTGACATTGAGTTCAATTTCAATTTTGGTTAACTGCAATTTATATACTATCCACTTACTTACCTTAATTCAACTCCCTTTTGGGATAGCAGCCCTTGCATGCCACAAAACGATCTAGTTCAGATTTCTAGATTGCTCCTGGAGGTTGGATTACAGGGATTATATCCTTTAATTGTTCCCAATACTCCAAATTGGAATTATTATATGGGATTGCGTTTGCCATTAAAGTGCTAACCAATATAAATCCAGATATTGGGTACGGAGCCATTGTTTTGTTTTATAAAATTATTGTTGTTGTTGTTGTTATTGTTATTATTATGACAGTATACACAGCAAACGAGATAACCATGCTGGGTTTCATATCACAAATCACTAGTCGAATACTTCCCAAGCGTTTAGGACTGAGTGATGTATTGGCGGATTATGCGAGCAGATCCCAGTAAGGTGGCCTTCTGCAACTGACCAATGGTGATCTTGTCAGCGCCAATTGTTTTTAAGTGCTTGCCTAGGTCTTTAGGCACAGCACCCAGTGTGCCGAGTACCACTGGAACCACCTGCACTGGTTTATGCAAGAGTCTCTGCAGTTCGATTCTCAAGTCCTGATATCTGGTGATTTTTCAAGTTGTTTCTCGTTGATTCTGCTGTCACCAGGTATGGCAATGTCGACAATCCACACTTTTTTCTTCTCCACAATTGTGATATCCGGGGTATTGTGTTCCAAAACTTTATCAGACTGTATTCGAAAGTCCCACAGTAGTTTTGTTGTTGTTGTTGTTGTTGTTGTTGTTGTTGTTGTTGTTGTTGTTTACTTTATTCATTAAACATGAATTCAGTCAACTGAACATTCAAAAATGCATCACAAATACCATTGACTGGTGCTAATGGTTGATACAGGTTGCTGCCAGCATCCTAGGTATCAACCAAGTACCTTCTTAAGATGTACAATGTTCCAAGTAGCACAGTTTTTTGCAATTCTGCTGGTGTTATTGCAGGAAGCTGCAATTTCTTGATGTATTTTATAAAATTCTTGGACATGGTACCAAGTGCCCCAATGACAATGGGTATCACTGTTACATGTTTCATCCATAATTGCATAGTTTCGATGGCCATGTCGCAATATTTTATGATTTTTCCAGTTCTTTATCTTCGACTCTGGCATCTCCTGGTACCACGATATCAATAAATAGTATGTTTTGGTTTTTGACAACTGTGATATCTGGCATGTTTTTATTTATTTTATTTTATTTGTTTAAATTTCTATACCGCCCTTCTCCAAATAGGACTCAGGGCGGTGCACAGCCTAAGTAAAAACAAAGCATACAAAATTTAAAAAACAGTATTAAAATAATTAAATATTCTGGCCGTAAATTAAAACAACCCAATTTAAAATCAATTTAAAATTTAGCTCAAGCCAGCCCAGCTAGTTGAAATAAATAGGTTTTCAGGGCCCGACGAAAAATCCGGAGGTTGTGTTGTGTTCCAAAAGATGATCCATCTGTATTTGAAAGTCCCACAAGATCTTCACCTTCTCATTTTTGATAATTTTTTCCACTTTATATTCCCATGACTTTTTGGATACAGGTAAATCGTATTTTTTACATAATGACCAGTGGATTAATTTAGCAACTCGGTCATTTCTAGCTTTTTAATCACTTTGTGCAATTTTGCTGCATTCACATATTAAATGTGAAACATTTTTGACTTTGTTGTTGCAAAATTGGCAGTTTGGATTGTCAGTGGATTTTTGTATCTTCACTTTCATGGCATTAGTTTGTAGTGCTTGTTCTTTTTATTCTTTTTATTGTTGTTGTTGTTGTTGTTGTTGTTATTATTATTATTATACTTTCACTACTCATTTATTCCCTAAGCAGTAAAAAAATTATAGCAGCTTTTATAGGAACATTTCAAAAAGAAAACTATGAACATCTTGATTTTTTTTCTTTAAAAAAAAATTGCAGCTGTATAGATCAAAACCAACCAGGTAGGGAAATCTAGTTCAAAGAAATGCATCAATCCAAGCTGTAGATGTAACAAGACCAGAGCAAAGTACTGCAAAGCTGCTGTCATGTTGAGTCACGCAACCTATTGTATCATGGCAGCACACCATAGTTTTTTGGGTTTTTTTTAATTTGATTTATATGCCGCCCTTCTCCGGAGACTCAGGGCGTCTTACAGTGCATTAAGCAATAGCCTTCATACTTTTGTATATTTATACAAAGTCAGCTTATTGCCCCCACAAACTGGGTCCTCATTTAACCTACCTTAGAAAGGATGGAAGGCTGAGTCAACCTTGAGCCTGGTAAGATTCGAACCTGCAGAAATTGCAGGCAGCTGTGTTAATAACAGGGTACATTAAACCACTGTACTACCAAGACTCCTTTTATAAGTTTATAAGTGAAGATTTCTTGCAGAGCACACTATGAATGCGAGCTTAATTAATATGTTTCAAAATGTTTAGGTTTCAGGAACGCAGTAGGCAATAATAATCTTACATGCCTTCTTTTATTTCTATCAATTCCTACTGTGTTTCCCCGAAAATAAGACCCTGTCTTATATTTTTTTGAACCCTGAAATAAGCGCTTGGCCTTATTTTTGGGAGGGTCTTATTATTTTGGGGCGCATGGAGGAAACCAGAGGAAATGGTGGGGACCGGCTGCACATGTGTTTAAATATTTTCAGGGAGGGCTTATTATCAGGGCATGTCTTATTTTAGGGGAAACAGGGTACATAATTTCTGGAAACTAACTTCTTCAATTCCAGAAGCAGTAATTTCCTCTTTCCATTACAATGAGGTTGAAAGCTCCAGTTCCGTAGTATCATTCTCATAAAGATGGTTGTTTGGGTGGGTGAGTTTTTCTAAGAAAAACCAAAACTTTTCATTTCAAAGTTCATTTTAATAGGGAGGAAGAGAGAGAGAATAATTGTCTGCTAAATAAATCAGAAAAATGAACCAGAATGAATCAGAAGAAAGGTGGTGTTGGAAATGTGTGAAGAGATTGGGCTACTAGATTGGTGCTGTAAATATCCAGACAGCTGTGAATGACAGTGACACATTTTCTGTATGTCTTTATTGATATCTAGCATCATGCAGTCTTTCAAGGTTAAATCTAGCAGTTGCTTTATGTCAACTAGGCTAAAGCCTGCCAATATAAACTAATCAGGATTGTATGCTAAACAAAGGGCTGCAGAATTAAAAACAGTGATCTGTTGGTAAAAACATTGTGAAGATTATAGCCTTACCTGCAGTAAAAGGGTGAGATGTGAAATAATCAGAGGCATTGGTCCTGCATATTTGCTCCCTAAGTTATTTATTTTATTTCTTTTCTTTTTTAAAATGACCTTTTTCAAGGTTGACTCAGCCTTCCATCCTTTCTAAGGTAGGTAAATTGAGGACCCAGTTTGTGGGGGCAATAAGCTGACTTTGTATAAAATATATAAAAGTATGAAGGCTATTGCTTAATGCATTGTAAGCCGCCCTGAGTCTCCAGAGAAGGGCGGCATATAAATCAAATTTAAAAAAAAATAAAAAATAGAAATGATACATAGATGAAACTCTAAATGCATGATTTACCTGAAGTTAATCACCTCTCAGACTGCCCTGAAGAATTCAGAAAGATCAGGATCCAAAAATAACCTATAATGACCTCAAAACATGAGCCCGTTGTTGTATTCAAGTGACTCTAATTGTGTTGGAAATTTAAAATACCACAAATATAACATGCATAATGCATCTCTAGTAATTTTTAGTCATGCACATGATCGCATGAAATAAATTAGTAGGAATTCGTGCATTTGTGCCTTCTTGTTTTAAGTTGTTACATTTGTATTAATTATTCTGGAATTACTTTAGGTTCATCTATGGGTTATACAGAACTTCTATTCTAGTTTCCTTTGGAAGTATTGAATGCAGCCCACTAATAGTTCAATATAGTCATATATTAGATATATGTACATATTTATTGCAGCTTCTCTTATAAATCTAACCCTAACTCTATAAATCTGTTGCAGCTTCAAGACATCCTAAAGTGTAGCCAAAAATGTTAACAGAGAAATGTTTTTGCTTGTGAATTAAAAAAAAAAAAGTCTTAACATTCTACTTTTGCTTCAGGTAATGTCTTAATGTAACTAATGGACCTGGCTATTAGTATGATTAAATATTAGACTATAGAAGTACATATCCTCATTATTATTAGAACTGCATAACAGCAGCACAATTCTAGTAGAAGTAATAATAATAATAATAATAATAATAATAATAATAATAATAATAATAATAATAGGTGTGCATAAGAGCACCAGCGTGCCTACTGTCCCTGTCCTAATGTTCCCTTTAATTGTATTCATTTTATGTATTCAGTTCATGCTTATACTTATATATATTATCTAATATGTACTTGACAAATTAAAATAAATAAATAAATAAAATAAGTAAATAATGTAACCCAAAAAGTTTACCAACCTTTTTCTCAAGGTGATGTCTGCCTACATCCTTGCTGAGACCTAAAGATCTCTTTGAAAGATAATCCCAGGTTTTAATTTTGCTAATTTCAGTGATATATCCAACATTCTTTTATCAAAGTTTAATCTAATGCCAAGATAAGGATGTTTTCCTCTCTTTAACAGAGATAATATAATTTTGCATGACATGGGGTCAGGTTATTTACAGAACCATCTTCGTCCCATTACATCAGCCCAGGATCCCACCCAATCAGGCAGGAAAGTTATGTCACAGATCCCATAAATTAAAGAACTCCAACTGGTGGGGGTCCAGGAAGAGGGCCTCCTCTGCCATTGCCCCCACGCTATGGAATATTCTCTCCCCAGAGATGAGGCAGGCCCTCACTCTCCTGGCCTTCCGAAAAGGAAGAGACATGGCTCCTTTGTGGGAAGCCCAAAGAAGCATGCTGCTTTCAGGCTGGTTAGTCCCCTAAAAGCCCTCCTTTGCCTTTTAGCTAATTTTAATCTCTTGCCTACTTTTAAACTTTTATATATACTGTTACATATTTTAACATTTTATTGTACAGAGCCCAGCATCCCTCTCTGAGAAAGGTGGGCATTACAAAAATTAGATGATAGATAGATAGATAGATAGATAGATAGATAGATAGATAGATGATAGATAGATAGATAGATAGATAGATAGATAGATAGATAGATAGATAGATAGATAGATGATGGATGACGGATGACGGATGACGGATGGATGGATGGATGGATAGATAGATAGATAGATAGATCTACTACTCTCAGAATGGCTGCCAGCAAGAAGGCAATGTAGATAGATGATAGAGATAGATAGATAGATGATAGATAGATAGATAGATAGATAGATAGATAGATAGATAGATAGATGATAGATAGATAGATAGATAGATAGATAGATAGATAGATAGATAGATAGATGTACTACGCACAGAATGGCTGTGGGTGAGAAGGCAATGTAGATAGATAGATAGATAGATAGATAGATAGATAGATAGATAGATAGATAGATAATAGACAGATTTTCCCAAAGCCACAACACTGAACTTCAACATAACCTGACTCACCTTCCAGGGTTTCGCACTGGACTAAGTTAACATAATCAGAAGCTCTCAAGATTCCAGCTTTAAAGCCTCGGACCAGTCCTTCTAGATAACCATGATTCACATTGAAATAAAATTCTGAGTAGCCTGGCATAATGGAAATCTCCCCGTGTGTAGAAAGTCCTGAGTTTTGTGTTTCTCTTCAGTAGATGATCACCAGAAGGAGTTAGAACTGGTTGGGTTCAAAGTGAATTCTTTCTTCCTGCTTCATTGTTTCCAATACAAACTAGCTGTGGTTTTCAGTGCTTACACAACATAAATTTACCAGACAGAACTCTAATTTTTTCCTAGAAGAACTGGACACTTCCCTGTATAAGGAAAAACCATGTAAGGCAAACAAAAAGTAGAAACAAAGCAAGGAAGTTGTACATTTTTCAAATGTACAGTTTGGATTTATCTGACAAGAGTTCTAAAAATGGGGTGCAATGTAGTGTTTAAAAATATAACTAAATCTGTATACTACTTCTCCTACTTAAACTCTTTGTGTCTGTAACCTTTAATTGGTGAAATGGTATATCATAGGGGAAAACCTTGTCAACAAAGGTACGTCAAATGGGCTAAATTATAATATGTCAGGAGCAGGGGTGGGTTCTAAAATTTTTACTAACGGTTCTGTGAGGGTGGCTTATTTTGTGGGTGTGGTTTGATGGTCATGTGACAATTCTTTAGGATTTAGCAGAGGTACTGGTCTACCAAGCTTTTAACTGCTTGCAGAGCTATACCAGTCTACCCATTTGTTTTAGGAGGCACCGGTCTACCCATTTGTTCTTGGAGCATTCCGGTCTACCCATTTGTTTTAGGAGGCACCGGTCTACCCATTTGTTCTTGGAGGCACCAGCAAATAAATTGGGGGCAGGACCAAATAAAAGGTAAGAATAACACAGGGGGGGACGGGCCAGCTCCTGAACAAAGAGAACCGGTTCAGTGACATCACATCATCACCGCTACCAGCTCGGCCAAACTGGGCCGAACTGGGAGGGACCCACCACTGATCAGGAGGGAAGGAAGAGAAAGAACAAGGAGGAAGGAGGAAGCGCCATATACCAGTGGTGGGTTTCAACCGGTGTTACCACCATTTCGCATCAGTGGTGGGTTGCTCCCAGTTCAGTCTGGTTCTATAGAACCAGTAGTAAAACTGGCAGGAGGCTCCGCCCGCCCGCCATGACATCATCATGAGTGATCTGCACATGCACAGAAGCATGCGCACCGGAGCGAAGCAAGAGTGTGTGCATGGTCCTGTTGCGAACTGGTAGTAAAGGTAAGTAGAACACCCCTGGTTTGCATCATGCACGTGCTTTGCTCCCCCTGCGCACCTTCACCCATCTGTACATCACCTCTTGTGCATCCCATGCCCCCTCCCCAAAACATGCTGCCTCTTTGTACACCATCCATGTCCTGCAGAGCATTTTTCACAAACTCCCAGCATTCTTATGACCTCCTCAAACCAGATTGCATGTCTTACACCAGTGGTGGGTTGCCCCTGGTTTGGACCAGTTCGTAAGAACCAGTAGTAAAACTGGCCGGAGGCTCCGCCCACCGCCCCGGATGTTGTCATAGGTGATCTGCACATGTGCAGAAGCACGATCCCATTGAGAACTGGTAATAAAGGTAAGTAGAACCTACTCCTGTCTTACACCCACCCACTTACAACTGTGTTTCAAAAAATTAACATATAGCAGAACCTTCACAAACATTCTCTGATTTCATAAATTTAACAATTAATGTAATGTATACTCATAAGCAGATTTCAGATTTTTAGTTAAATTTTATTTATTTATCTATTTATTTATTTATTTATTTATTTATTTATTTATTTATTTATTTATTTGATTTATATGCCGCCCTTCTCCGGAGACTCAGGGCGGCTTACAATGCGTTAAGCAATAGCCTTTATACTTTTATATATTTATACAAAGTCAGCTTATTGCCCCCACAAACTGGGTCCTCAATTTACCTACCTTATAAAGGATGGAAGGCTGAGTCAACCTTGAGCCTGGTGAGATTTGAACTTACAGTAATTGCAGACAGCTGCTGTTAATCACAATGCTATCAGTCTGCTGAGCCACCAGGCCCTATTTTATTTAAAATATTTTATTTTTTGTTTGTAACACTGACAATTGAATTACATTCAAAATGGTCCAAAATAGGCGAGGGAAATCAGTCTCGATGACATTAACATCTGTTTTACAGAATGTATTAACTCTCATTTTTTGGATGTTCTTCTTACACTGTTTCCCCCCCCCCCCAAAAAAATACCACTTACTTACCTAATTATTCCAGTATATATACATATCTCACAAAACATATATATATATATATTCTAATTTGATTGTCACTGTAATCCTCTGATAATGTTTTTTCTCATGTTAAATCACTACTGTAAAATAAACTGAATTTTACTTTCTGCATATGACCAGTAGGGGTCTCCCCAACACTGTGACAAAAACCCACAAAACACTTCAGGTGGAAGTAATGAGGAAGAATTTTAAAATCTGAGTTGTTTCTAGTCAAGAAGCAACTTGCTTTGATTTTCGATACATTTCTGTGTTTCCTTATAATGTTTTGCTCCCCCCCCCCATCACACTGTTTTCTGTCTGGGGAAAATGGTGTTGGCAAAGAGCAGGTGACAAAATGATCTCTGAGTAATCGGTACTTCCCACACAAATATATGTGGTTTGAATCAGGAGAAGCAAATGGAAAAGCATGTGCCCACAGGACCTACTTATTCGTCTTAACTGAAAAAATGCTTATGCTAATTTCTTCTTGAAAGAAAGCAGATTATGAATTCTTCTAAGGAATCAATGAATCCAATGAAGGGGACACGGTGGCTCAGTGGCTAAGACGTTGAGCTTGTCGATCGAAAGGTCGGCAGTTCAGCTGTTCGAATCCCTAGTGCCGCATAATGGAGGGAGCTCCTGTTACTTCTCCCAGCTTGTGCCAACCTAGCAGTTCAAAAGCACATAAAAAATGCAAGTAGAAAAATAGGGACCACCTTTGGTGTGAAGGTAACAGCATTCCGTGCGCCTTTGGCGTTTAGTCATGCTGGCCACATGACCACGGAAACGTCTTCGGACAGCTCTGGCTCTTCAGCTTTGAAACGGAGATGAACACTGCCCCCCAGAGTTGGGAGTGACTAGCACATATGTGCAAGGGGAACCTTTACCTTTACCTTAAGGAATCAATAAAATAAATTGCTTTGTTGTTATTGAACAAGGTTACATGCATTCTGGATAAAAATTTGGTGGGTTATGCAAAATGTTCTGAAGAAAAAACTCCAATTTTCTCCTCAATTGTTTTTATTGGGTATAGTTACGGATTTTTCAAGGGGTGAAACAAAATTGATATTGTATATGGTGACAGCAGCTAGGTTACTGATTGGTCAATATTGGAAAAGGGATGTTATGCCTACTATTGAAGAATGGACTTTGAAGGTGGCCAGTTTTGCAGAAATGGCAAAGATATCAGCATACTTAAAAGAGACCTATGCATGGGAGTGGAAGAAATGGATAGATTATGTGCAGAACAAATATCAAACTAGAAAGTACCAGATAGCTTTTAGTTGAATGTTGTGTAGAAATGTATAGTATATAGGGGGTAGAATAGTTCAATGTCATGTAGAAATGTATAGTACACAGGGAGCAGAATAGATGGGTGGTAAAGCATGATATAATATGATGTGGATTTGGATTTCACCTTGGGGAAGTCATGGGAGGAGGGGAGGACTAGGGAGGGTTAGGGAGGGAAATGGGGGGAAGGGAAAATTTGTACTTGTAAAACTTTTTCAATAAAAAAAAACCAAGGTTACATCATGTGTTGGCATAGGCTGCTTTAATATTTTTTTCTTAGCATGTTTTCAGTCAAAATAAGGGAGAGAAGACCTTGCTAAACGAAGATCTTGCTGATTGCACCAATATTTTTCTAAGCTCTGCAATCATTCATATGCAAACTCATCCCCTGACATCTAACAGGATAATGAAAATGCTTCAGGCAGCACCTTAAGGAAGGAACGCAGGTGGGTATAACAATGAAGTTTAACTATATTATTAAAATGTGCAGTGGATAATTAAAAAGCATGTTGGGTTGAGATGTTCTGCAGTCTTTCAAAGTAGCCGCTGCAATATGAAACCGCTACTTGCTGACTGGTCCACCCTTTCACTTATTCCAAAAGCATGCAGCACTGCCAATAAACTATGAGACATGGTGAAAAAAAGAATAGGATAAAGCCAGAAAGAAAGAAAGCAGCCACAAAAGATATTTGCTGTTTGCTGTATGAAATTCTGGACAAGGTTGACTCAGCCTTCCATTCTTCTGAATTTGGTAAAATGAGGACCCAGATTGTTGGGGGCAACATGCTGACTCTGTAAAAACCACTTAGAGAGGGCTGTAAAACACTGTAAAGCCGTATATAAGTCTAAGTGCTATTGCTATAAATTTGCAGGACACCAGTTTGCAGAAAACATTTTTCTGCATAATACAAGCAGTGCAATTAAATATAACAGAGGTGGTTTTCAGAAACTATTGGATTTCTGCCCCATCACATACAGGTAGCCCTTGACTGGTTGTGACATCCTGGAGTTATGCGATCACCAACTGTAATCAAGCAAAATTAATGGAGGAGGGAAGCCAGATTCACTTAACAACTGCATGGCTGGCTAAGCAATCATGGCGAAAAAGGTCATAATATTGGGCACGATTCACTTAACACTCACCTTGCTTAGCAGTAGAAATTCTGGTCCCAATTGTAAGATGAGGACTACCTGTATGCCATAATACTGCAAATGACAACCTTCATTTATTTTTTTATCATTTTTAAAAATTTTATTTAGTTTGTCAAACATGTACGAGAAAACATATATAAACATGGACATGAACACAAGAAATGAGTACTAATACATGGGGACAATAGGACAGGGATGGTAGGCACGCTAGTGTGCTTATGCACACCCCTACAGACCTCTTAGGAATGGGGTGAGTTCAACAGTAGACAGTTTAAGGTTAAAGTTTTGGGGGTTTGAGGATGTAACAATAGAGTCAGTAGTGCATTCCAGGCATTGACCACTCTGTTGCTGAAGTCGTATTTTCTGCAATCGAGTTTGGAGCAGTTTACCTTGAGTTTGTATCTATTGTTTGTCTGTGTATTATTGTGGTTGAAGCTGAAACAGTCGTTGACAGGTAGGACATTGTAGCAGACAATTTTGTGTATGATTAGGTCAGACCGTAGGTGGCGCAGTTCTAGGTTGTCCAAGCCCAAAATTTCAAGCCTGGTGACAAAGGTATTCTATTGTGAGCAGAGGAGTGGAGTACTCTTCTCGTGAAATACCTCTGGACTCGCTCAATTGTATTAATGTCCGATATACAGTGTGGATTCCAGGCAGACAAGCTGTATTCGAGAATTGGTTTGGCAAAGGTTTGTATGCCCTAGTTTGCAATACAATGTTACTGGAGAAGAAGCTTCACAAAATTAGGTTAACAACTCTTAATGCCTTTTTGGCAATGCTGTTACAGTGAGCTCTGGGGCTTAGTTCGTTTGAGATGAATACTCCTAGGTCCTTGACAGAGTGAGGATCATCTACGAGGTCATATCCGCCCAGCTTGTATTTGGTGTTCTGATTTTTGTTGCCAATGTGTAAGACAGAGCATTTGTTGGTTGAGATTTGAAATTGCCAATTGTTCAACCATTCTGACATATAGTCAAGGTCGCTTTGTAAGGCAGCAGTATTGTTGGTGGTGTTAAATAGGTTTACGTCATCAGCGAAGAGGATGCAGTTGCTTATATGATCGCAAAAGTCATTTATGTAAATTAGAAAGGGAGTGGGTCTTAAAGCGCTGCCTTGGGGGACACCACTGTTAACTGGTGCAGGGTTTGATAGGGCACTTCTATCATTCATCAAGAACCATCCAGCACTGTACTGATGCTACTAATCCAGGATTGTGCTAACCAGAAAAGGCTTACCTGCCCAGGTGAGCTTTTCTGAACTCCAGTATTCGCTTATTGACTTTTAGCCCTTTCTTGGTTTGTTCTCCATTTCTAACTTCTTCTACAGCTCTGTCTTGCTACTTCTCCCTGTCATGTATGCAGAGAATATTTCATCCAATTTATTTGCTGATGCTTTGCAATAAATGTAGTCCTGTTTAGCCAATCCATCAGCTGTGAGCAAATGAACAATTATAATCTCATTCTTTTGCATGGTTGGGGATTATAATAATTGAAATCCAATACATCTAGAGGAGCTCTAGGCTGTTGAAGGGTCTCCAAAATATTATGTCCTGGAGTCATTAGTTGAGCTAGGAAATGTAAACACTATCCGTGTTAATATTCTCAGGAGTGTGATTGTGATTTGGAGGCTTCCGTGGATATTTTTAGTGGTGTGGAGAACAGTTAATACTGATCTGCTCTCTATAACCCCATACCGTCCCACCCCAACCTTTTAAGCTTTACATAAGCAAAAGACAATTTGTAAAGTTGACTTCACATACTCTAAATTGCAGCACCATTGTGACTATGGGACTTTAAAGATTTATTTCTTTTGTCCAAATGTAAAAAAAAAACAAAAAACACCACTGCTTTGGGAATAAGTAACATTTTGCTTTAGAAAAGAGTAATATCCACAAACAGAATAAACTGAGCATCTGGAAACATATACATGCCTATCCATCTGCTTGATAATTCTAAAACATATTTGAAAAGAAGAAATGATTCAATGATGAGCATCCTCAAACTCATTAAAGCTTGGCGTTACAGTGTCGCCTCAGGTTGTCACACTAAGATCTAGTTGTATTACTATCTGGAATATTACGGAACTTTTCATGTGGTGGTAGCTTGAAAGAGCCAACAACCTGTCTAGCACCTTGAACAGTCATCTTAGATACTACAGAATCCAGACTTTTCACAAAATGACAAAAACAGGCTTGTACTATCTCAGTTTAAGCTCTGCCTCTTTCTTCTTTTTTTTTCAAAAAAGTTTTTTTTTATTTTTATGTTTAAACAAACAGTACATCATTAATTATTCAGTGTGTCATCTGAGTACAAATTTTTGTGCCATCGTATTCCTCCTTTACCATCATTTTCTTGCTTCATTTCTATCTTGCTTTTACATTCTAATTTAATTTATTACATTTTTTCCAAATTTCTTACATTTATATTAATTCTCATCTCTATCCATTGATAAAATTGCCCCCATATCCTGTAACACTCCGATTCTTCCTTTCCTTTAATTGCCAATGTTAATCTATTCATTTCTGCACATTCCAATATTTTCTTAATTACGTCTCCCTCTATAGGAAAACTCTGCCTCTTTCATATGTTATGAGGTTTGTGTACAAATCGGCATAATGTTTTTTCTTGTCCCCCTCAACTCCACCTTTGCAGATGCTTCTAAAGCTGAATTTATCTAACCCTCTGAAAGAGAAACCACAAAAAGAACAGTTTAAAATTGGCAGTTTTTTCCAAGTTGCTCTTTAGAATCCCTCATTTGGAAATGTATAAAAGTGGAGGAGAAGTATAAAAGAAGACCTTTTGAGAGTGTTAGCCATATAACACATCACAGTAATTCAAGCAAATAAATCACCTATATCCCATGAGGATACTCCTTTACACCACACTCCCAGAAGAATATAATTGAGAGTATTTTTAGCAGCTTTAAATTATTCTTGTTAAACTGTACCCAAGGATTGCCTGTTAAGCATTTATACTTGCATTTTTTTCAGCTGTGATTCTTTTTGCAAGAAAGTATATTTAATAATAGAGCCATAGCAAATCACAAGGCAAACATTCTAGAAAATATATACCAATGGCAAATGCTGTATATTTAATGGTAAAAAATGATAGGAAGCAACATAATGTTTCTATTAAAAAGTCTCATCTAGCTTTTATGTTTACATATTCGTGTTATTAACATCCACATTCCAGCTTAGAAAATAACATTAAAAAGGTTTTATATATACTAATCAACTATAAAAAGAACACGTACATGTTTTTATGTGCACATTTATACATGTGCAAACAGATATCCACAAGCAGATTAATTTATAATCCAAGAACTTTCTAAAGTAGGTTCAAAATATTTCATGTAGTCAAAAGTTTCATTTTGCAATTAAGGTACAACACATATGTATTCAAGTTGAACTCTCCCATAATATACCTGGCTGGTTGGTTTATTGATTGATTCAATTCATAAGCTGCCTTTTCACCAATAAATGATGTTCACGCATGGATTTTTTCGCCACCAAAGTTAATCCATCTTCCAAGTTGGAAGGGCATAAGCAAAATTAATAGTTCAGACCGTTGACTTGGATGGGAGTACAAATGCTTACCCAGGCCTACAACTGAGGTTCAGTAATAGAGAAGTAGCTATACATCCAGGTTGAAATAAGGTTGATCAGAGGCATCACTTAATGGGACGTAATGTTGTTAATTTACAAGGCACACATGAAAATGCCTAGTGTACTTTCATGCACATGTACACTTGTCCACACAAACAAGTGAAGTAAGCATATTGCTCTGGTTGACTGCAAATGCAAAGCAAGCAATCAGGAATGCAAGCAAATTATAGAAAAACAATTAAAGGGAGCAAAGATTATCTAGCTATTTTGCTTACTGTGTACAAAGTTGGAAAAGATATGGTCTTTGGGGAGCTGTTTTGTTGACAGAAACAAGTAATCAGCAAATGAATGAACAGCACCTGGAAAATGAAATTACTTGCTCTGTTTATGAACTGCCAATTAGAATTTAACACTGCTGGCTTCACAGACAAATCAGTGTAGTTTTCTTGACTGTGATACACAAGTCGGTTTGCCACTGTTTTTCTACGACATTTTTCAAAACAGAAGTTACAAAATTGTTATTAAATTTTGTAGAATTTATCTTCAGGATAGACATTATATTAAATGAAACACTTATTTAAATATTTTGGACATTACTATGGAAGACTGAATATTAGGCAGTTTAATTTAAGTATTCAGACATTTTTCTTTCATGATTCATTCAATTGTGGAATATCCCCAATACAGTTTCAACTATATAATCAGTCTCACGGTACAACATTTATAACATACTAGGTTTACTTATCACTTCTTGACTTTTTTCCCCCTATCATAAAAAAAGAAAAACTTGTTAAAGAGGAAGCCAAATGCACCATGCCCTTGAGCAGGTAATGCTAGTCAGTTTGCAACTTCTTTGTATGGGGACCTCTGTTGAAAAAGAACCCTTGATTGGAAGGAGATTGGGATAAGAGGACCTATGACTAGAGGTAGTCTTTCATTTAGCGACTGCCTTGTTTAGTGACCATTTGCAGTTATGACAGTGATGCAAAGTAACTTTGGACTAAGCATCACTTTTACAACTTCTGTAGGTCTGTAAAGCAAAGGAAATCTGAAGTAAACATAAGCACAATTGGGGTTTCACTTAGTTACTATTTAATGATTGAGTGGCCAGTCTCAGTGGTGGATGCTAAATGAATATCTATGCAATCTCAACTCTCCACCACACATATTGATCATCCTCTGTTACAGAATATCTGCTTGAAAACTAATGCTGGGATGGGCAACCATAGCTCACTTGTTAATTTTTTGCAGGGCCAAGGCTTGCCAAACAGGGCTTAAAGTTTAGTCTATACCAGGGGTGTCAAACTGGTGGCCCGTGGGCCGAATGTGTCATGTAAAGGCCATGCCAACCCAGCTCCGTGAAGGGAAAAAATGTTGTGATACGTCACGTGATGACAACATGATGCAGCGAGTTTGACACCCATGGTCTATACTATAAACTTCTTGAAGATTTGCCTAGGTATCCAAGGTCTTGACAGAATGAAGCCCTACACATGATCTTCCTTCCATTCTCTCCAACATCCATCCATTCCTCCAGCAAATCTGGAGAGTGGTATTCTCATTTGTTTGAAGGCAATACACCTTACCAGGTAATTCAGACCCTAATAAAGAAGGTCAAAGTGACTAGGGAAGAAGATCAGCATTCAAGCACCATCCTATCCAATGAAGTCAAGTGGAATTGAGTTGTGCTTAGATTGTGGCACATGTATTTATACGTTTATTAGCATAAAATAGTGGGAAATTTTGGCCCATGGTTTATAGCATTTGTGGGTCAAATTGTGTTCTACAGAAAGGTCACTGTGGTCTACAAAACTGAGGTTGAGAAGGTCCTGTGAAGCTCCTGAGGCTTCAAATTGGCTTCCTCAGGCTAACCAAGGCACACAGTTCAATTCAGGCATAAATAAATCTTTAATGTCCATTTTAGTGATTTGTACCTTCTACCTTGTACTTTCTACCCTAAGGAAGGCTGAGTGCCAAAGAATTGAGGCCTTTGAACTATGGTGCTGGAGAAGACTCCTGCAAGTCCTTTGGTCTGCAAGGCAATCAAACCGGTCAGTCTTAGAGGAGTCCCAGATTCTGAAGATGAAACTCAAATACTTTGGCCACCTAATGAGAAAGAAGGACTCACTGGAGAAGAGCCTAATGCTGGGAACGATTGAGGGCAAAAGAAGAAGGGGACCACAGAGAATGAGGTGCTAGATGGAGTCACTGAAGCAGTCGGTGTGAATTTAAATGGACTCCGGGGGATGGTAGAGGACAGGAAGGTCTAGAAGAACCTTGTCTATGGGGTCGCATTGGGTTGGACATGACTTCACAACTAACAACAACAACACGTTCTACCTGAACCACATGTTTTTATTTATAATGGTGATTTTCTTCCTCTATGCCTACATTCTATAAAACATAAGACTAGCAAAATCCATCTTGCTGCAGATTGATGTTCAGTTATTACTGAATTTGACAGATTACTTCATTGTCTTCTTTTCATTATTTCTGGATAATGCTTCAGTTTGTATATTGCGTACAAAAGGGAAAAAATGTTCTTTTAGCTTTTTTAAAAAAACTTTTGTGCTGTTGACCACCTGTCCAGCAGCATGATATGAAGATGTTTGTCTCTTAGGCAGCAATTTTCTCTTGGTATAAAGATTATCCTTGCAGAAAAACATTTCCAATGAAGCAATCCCTTTTTCTTATTTGCAATCCCTTGGTACTACCACTTGCTGTTACTTGCCTCTCAAGGTCTCCTGTGAGGTATCCTTGGCAGATTGTAATATGCTAGCTCAAGCAGAGAAGAACAGAATGATTTCTTGCTGTGAATCATAGGGTAAAATGACAGCTGTGTTTGGCAATGCTAATCAATCTGTCTGTGAATAGGAGTGCTAGTTTTTAATCTTAATTCTGTCTGGCAGCATGTAGACTTTATTTATTTATTTATTTATTTATTTATTTATTTATTTATTTATTTATTTATTTATTTATTATTCAAATTTCTATACCGCCCTTCTCCTTTCGGACTCAGGGCGGTGAACAGCCAAAATAAAACATTTATACATAAAGTACGATTAAAAATAGATTTAAAATAATTAAATTTGGCCCATAGTTTAAAATTTATCAATTTAAAATCCATATCAAAATTTAAAATCAACCATAAAATCATAAAATCAAGAGACTAGCTAACTGAAAGAGATGAGTTTTTAGGGCCCGACGAAAAGTCTGGAGGTCGGAGATCACTCGTATCTCTGGGGGTAGATTGTTCCAAAGGGTAGGTGCCACCACAGAGAAGGCTCTCCTCCTGGAGGTTGCCAGCCGGCATTGTCTAGCCGACGGCACCCTGAGGTGGCCCTCTCTGTGGGAGCGAACTGGCCAGTGGGAGGCTATTGGTGGCAGAAGGCGGTCCTGTAAGTACCCTGGCCCTAAGCCATGGAGCGCTTTAAAGGTGATCACTAACACCTTGAAGCGCACCCGGAAGTCCACCGGAAGCCAATGCAGCTTGCGCAGAAGAGGAGTCACATGGGAGTGCCCCATCGCTCCCATAATCCCCACGCAGCCGCATTCTGCACCAGTTGAAGCCTCCAGGTGTACCCCAAGGGGAGCCCCATGTAGAGAGCGTTACAATAGTCCAGACGAGAGGTGACGAGTGCTTGAGTGACTGTGCGTAGGGAGTCCCAATCCAGAAAGGGGTGCAACTGGCGTATCAGGTGAACCTGATAAAAAGCCCCCCTGGCCACAGCCGTCATATGCCCTTCTAAAGACAGCCGTGCGTCCAGGAGGATGCCCAAGTTGCGGGCCCTTTCCGTGGGGGCCAGTGATTTGCCCCCAATAACCAGCAATGGCGTCAGCTGGCTATACCGGGACGCCGGCAGCCACAGCCACTCGGTCTTGGAAGGGTTGGGTCAAAGCCTGTTTCTCCCCATCCAGACCCGCACGGCCTCCAGGCACTGGGACATCACTTCCAAGGCATCGTTGGGATGGTCTGGGGTGGAGATGTACAGCTGAGTATCATCAACGTACTGATGGAACTCCACCCCAAAACCACGGATGATCTCACCCAGTGGCTTCACATAAATGTTGAACAGGAGGGGCGAGAGGACCGACCCTTGTGGCACCCCACAAACAAGGCGCCTCGGGGTCGACCGCTGCCCCCCTGTCAACACAGATTGCGACCGGTCGGAGAGATAGGAGGAGAACCACCGCAAAAGCCCCCCACTCCCAGTCCCTCCAGCCGGCGCAACATGATACCATGGTCGATGGTATCAAAAGCCGCTGAGAGGTCTAACAGGACCAGGATAGAGGAGTAACCCCTATCCCGAGCCCTCCAGAGATCATCCACCAATGCGACCAATGCCGTTTCCGTGCTGTACCCAGGTCTGAAGCCAGACTGGAGCAGATCCAAATAGACAGCTTCATCCAGGTACTGTGGAAGCTGTCGCGCCACCACACTCTCAACAACCTTCACAATAAAGCGAAGGTTGGAGACTGGACGATAGTTAGCCAAAACAGCCGGATCCAGGGATGGCTTCTTGAGGAGAGGCCTCACCACCGCCTCTTTCAAGGCGGCCAGCAGGACACCCTCACTCAAAGAAGCGTTGATAATTCCCTGGAGCCAGCCTCGTGTAACCTCCTGGGAAGCCAGCACCAACCAGGAGGGACACGGGTCCAATAAACATGTGGTGGCGTTCAGCCCAAGATCCTGTCCACGTCCTCGGGAGCCACAGGATTGAACTCCTCCCAGATAACACTCTCAAGGCCTGCCTCAGTCATCTCGTCTGAACTAACCCAGTCAGCGGCCAAGTCTTCCCGAATCTGAGTTATTTTATCATCCAGATACTGTACAAAATCCTCAGCTCGGCCCTGCAAGATCAGAGGTGTCCAATCTTGGCAACTTGTGGACTTCAGGCAACTTCAACTCCCAGAATTCCCCAGTCGGTCATTCTGGGAATTGAAGTCCACCAGTCCTAAAGTTGCCAAGCTTGGATATCCCTACTCTAGACAGAGAATACTTCCTGCTTTTTCCCTTTTCAGAAGACTGAAGAAAAGAAGGTGACCCTGGACATACTTGCCCAGAGTCAATTAATCTTCTGACAAAAAAATGTGACCCTCCTTTAATTACATCTCCTCTATTTTATAAACCTGCAAAGTTATAAAAGTTAGTGGAACCGTTATGCATGGTACAGCTATAATTCTCATGCTTTCAGATATTTTGACCTGAAAAGGGAAGAAAGAATTTAATAAACTTAATGTAAGTGTCTATATTATTGCTAGAAAGTGCTAACAATAACCACAAGAATCTCCCACCCCCACCCCCAACATACACACTTACACACACACACACACACACACACACACACACACACACACACACACACCAAACCTTTTTAGAATGAGGTTCAGAAGCAGATGTAAAAATAGAACCGATATTCTGGTGTTAAAAATATACAGTAATGTCATTGCACCTTAGCTACTGCTACAAGTAATATTCTGAGATAATCTCTGTTAACTGTGTGATCTGAAATAAGAAGGTCAGAACTCTCTTAAAGACATAGATATCCCATCTCCTGTTTCTTTTTTCATGGTGCACTTGCATCACCACCTTATACAGCAATATTTATTTATTTATAAAAGTTATTGGCGGCCCATCTTATCATAAGGTAACTCTAAAATTAAATATAGGTAAATATATGTGGGTGCATTAACTTGATATTTCATGTTCCATACTTTAAAGGCTACAGCCAGACAGCATAATAGATGCCAAAGATTGTCTCTAGGGTAGTTTATTTATGTAATCTATGATAGATGTGACCTTCATTTGTCGAATAAGATTTAGACAAACAGCTGAGCAATTTGGCAATGCCCTCACTTCCTATTTTTAGGAAAGATTTCCCAGCATTGTGCAGATCAAATGATTTCAGGTTGTTTGTTATATTTTCCCATGAAGTAGATCTTCTTTATAGTAAAAAACTCTTCATTTAATTTACATTAAGGTCTCTACCGCACAACATTGTTACAAATTCATATTTTTATCTATTGTATTTAAATTTCTTTAAACATGTTAATAAATTACTTTGCATTTAGCAGCACTTACTCCCTCAAAATACATGTAGAAAATGCAGTGCTTAATGTTTTTCCATGGCATTTTTTCTTATGGCACTTTATTGTACAGTTCCAAATTAATCAACTTCCAGTGTTCTAATGGTGAATTTCCCTAAATATGTAGCAGGGGTGGGTTCTAAATTTTTTTACTACTGGTTCTGTGGGCGTGGCTTATTTTGTGGGTGTGGCTTGGAGGTCATGTGACTAGGTGGGCGTGGCTATCTGATCAGTCATTTCTGGAAGGTGCTCACACTTACGACCAGTCCTCGCACTTACGACCTGACTCATTTGTTTGCTTTTAACACTGATCAGCTGTAGGACCGCCCTTTGAAGCCCCGTGGCAAGAGTTTAAACAGTTTTTTTCCCTCTAGTCATCAGCTGGGACTCAGGAGGCAGCAATAGATTGGGGGTGGGACCAAATAAAAGGTAAGAATAACGTGGGTGGGGGGGGTGGGAGGGCGGAGGGGGAGAACCGGTTTGGTGACGTCATATCGTCACCGCTACCGGCTTGGCCGAACCGGACCGAACCAGGAGGAACCCACCACTGATGTGTAGCCAAATTGTCATCTCCTGCATAGAAGTGGTTAGAATCAGGAGACTTGGACAACTATAGGGTAGTGTTCCCCAACATGAAGTTAAAGATGTCAGGTTCCGATTCCCAGAATCCCCCATGCAAGCTGGGGGATTTCTGAAAATCAAGGGTTATCCATCTGGAGAAGCCTCAGGTTGAGGAAGGCCTGCAGAAATGAAAAATAAAAATTTACACCATTTCCCACCTTTTTATTTTTATTTTTAAAACACCAGCAGAGATGTTTGAGGAATGAGCAGACGCAATACAGAAATAAAGCGAATGGAGAAGGGCAGTCACTGTGATTTCAGCAATCAAAACCGTTGAGAATTAGGATTCTGGAAAAAAATGAAGCAGAAATAAAAACAGCGATGACTAAAAATGGCAGTATTGTCAAGTGTTCCAATGAAGTTACTACTGACAGGGCATATTTAAGGCTCTGCTTTAAAGCAGTTCTTGTTTAAACTCAAGAGAGAAGCCTCTCTGCAGACCAGTATGTACCGCTTATCATCTCCTGAAGTTTCAGCACATATCTAGGTAGAAACACCTGTTTGGTTGTTGTTGTTTTCATTGTAAATTAAAGCAGAAGTCAAAGAAGTATTAATATGACACACAGGCTGATAACTTTCAAGAGCCTTGATAGTACAGTGGTCTACGCACCCTGTTATTAACACAGCTGCCTGCAATTTACTGCTGGTTTGAATCTCTCCAAGGCTCAAGGTTGACTCAGCCTTCCATCCTTTCTAAGGTAGGTGAAATGAGGACCCAGTTTGTGGGGGCAATAAGCTGACTTTGTATAAATATACAAAAGTATGAAGGCTATTGCTTAACGCATTGTAAGCTGCCCTGAGTCTCCGGAGAAAGGCGATATATAAATCAAATTAAAAACAAAACAAAAAACTTTGTATTAGACCTCTATTCTTACCCAGATCTTCTGCTTCATTATCATTGGCAATGGGACCAGTCAGATGTAGGAAACGGCCACACAAAAAGGGAGTCAGCCACACAATAAATTAGGACTGATATATTCATTCATTAAGCACTCACTCACTCACTTGTTCATTCATTCATTCATTCATTCATTCCGTTTAATCTATTAGTAGAATTCTTGGAACTACCTATTCCATTCCTAGAACAACATTGGGAGCCTAAGAAATAGTACCCTGCACATAGTCACCAAATGAGTAACAATGGCTGGGAGGCCACTTGAATTTGCATTGTGTGGTCCTAGTTCAACATACTGTATGTTGTCTACTGTAATATATTGACTTGTGTAGAAGAGGAGCATGGAAGCCATATCTTCCAATATTGTTTCTTGTATCATAACAGAACATAACTTCTGTAAAAGCTCTGCCATAACTGCATACCTACTGATGTTTGCTCTACCTGTCCTTTTTTTTCCAACCTAATTTCATTCTCTAACTTGTCTTCACCTGGGAAAAATATATGTACGATTATATTGCACTTTAATTAAACTAAAAGAAGATGACTCTCACTGCTAAAAAGACTTAGTCTTGCTAATCAGGAAGCTGTCCTTCAAATGAACAGGAATATCAAAGACAGGTATAGGAGGAGCATCTGCCAAGAATCTAAAACTATACCGAAGAACTATACCATTGCTTCATGTAATGTATACAAATCACTTAACTGTATGGAGAAATTCTCTCATACATGCTTTGTGTTATGAATCAATAGTTACTCAGTAGCCAAGGTTATTGTGACGCATCAGCAATGCCCAAGAGAATCAAAATCCCAGAACTGAACTTGACAAGAAATATGTCGGCTAGGTAACCTCTGAATAATAAATGGCACCAAAACAATATCTAACTCCATTCATCATTTATTTGTATCACAAAAACTTTACAATATTTTTATGAGACGCAATTTGATATTGTACAACTTTCAGTTTATTTATCACTTTATTAAAATGTCTATATCATATTGCCCATCAAAGTAAGTATAAAATCTTTCTTGAGCTGAACTCAATTTCTGGTGAAATTGCTATACACCAACATATATATATGCTATACATATATGCTATACACCAACATATATGCTATACACCAACATTCAAGTTATATGCAGGACTACATATTGTGAAACTTGTGTCCTTCTATCATACTTACCCTGTATTTGCAAACAAAATTAAGCATTGCAATAAACCCCAACAATGTCTTGTGACTACCTTTTAAAGATATTAGAACTCGTGTAAGGACTGCATACTTAGAATTTCTCCAAGCCTGAAAAATTAAAGTTGGTTGAAGAACATTACGGATCATTGAAGAATTGACGGAGTTTTCAATAGTAAATATCTGGGTCTACTAGATTTTGTAAATCAGCAACATGAGAGAAGCACTGTTGTACACATCTCATTAAGATCCTTCAAAAGCTTTGGCTTCTTCTCTTATTTCCTAACTGAAGTAACAATGAAGTTTATGAAACAAACTAGATATCAAGGCACAAATATAATTTTGTCCCAAGAGTTCGTATTTTCTTTCTATAGGCACAAGAAGAAACGAGGGAGCTGATGGCTGACACAAGTGAGTTAATTTAACTAGCAATTAACTGGATAGGTACTACATGTATCTAGGCAATTGCTCTATACAATGCCATATTTATTGTTATTGGCCATCTGGTTGTTGCCTAATCATCAATGATGATGTCCTATGCCTTATTTGGACTTAAATGTTATTTGGTAGGCTAATTAAAAGTCAGCTCAACAGAGTTATGGTACAACCCTTCCATTCCCTGCCAAGTTGATAATTATTACCCTGTTCCCCACAAAATAAGATATCCCCTGATAATAAGCCCAATTGGGCTTTTGAGCGTATGGCAATAAAGCCAAGCACTTATTTCAGGGTTCAAAAAAAATAAGACAGGGTCTTATTTTGAGGGAAACATGGTATTCTCCTCCCCTTGTTACTTATCCTTTCTCCTTCCTTTGCTTAGACTTTTTTTCTAAAGACCATACTACAAAATTCAGACTGATAGAGAAGAGATGCCAAGATTGTTTGCTTATCCATAAACTCTCTGTTACTAGATAGAAACATATTTAGGGATAGGATTCTACCATCATCTGACTTGTTACTTTTAATTATTGGAAATCACCTCTTTTTCAAACAGATATGAACCTTTACAGGTATAAACCCATCTTTACATCCTTTATTGTCATCCTACAGGCTCCAATAAAGAGAAATATTCGCCTCCATTCTTATTTTTCTTTCCAAAAATAAACTAAGGCAGGCCAAAACAAAAAAACAAAAAAACACCACAATTCACAGCTATCATGGACCCTTGCTGTTGTTTGTGTTGGTTGGAAGTGGTAAGAATTGTACTAAAAATATCCAAAGGCATATGGTGGATTGACTTTGCTGAAGCAGATTCGCTAAAACAAAACAAATGGAAATAAATATTATGTAAACTAGATTGTGGAATTGGCTCAAGACACTTTATTTTTTATGGCAGATGACAAGGAACACTTACAATTCATTCTATGCCCTGGAATGGTATTGGTATTTAAATCTTATCTCATCACTGGCAAGAAGACAGTACTGCATCACTTTTTGTGCGTGTGCCTTTGAGCCAGTATTGACTCATGGCAACTGCCTGGATTGCTCCCTGCAGTTTTCTTGGCAAGATTTCAGAAGTGGCTTGCCATTGTCTACTTCCTAGGGCTGAGACAGAGTAACTGGCCCAAGATCACACAGCTGGCTTTGTACCTAAGGTGGAGATTAGAACTCACAAGCTCTTGTCTTCTAGGTTGATTCTGGATTATTATATATAGTTCTTTTAGCCAATGAAGAACAGCTGGAGGAACATCTAGCCAGAGCATCTGCCCTTTAAACATCTTTCACCTGAATTTTTTTTCTCCCTCTGCTGATTGATAGGATTAACCCTCCCAATTTAAGCTTTGTCATAGAAGAAAAGTGGGAAGTATATATTAAGCAAAAATAAATAAATAAGATAAATGTTAAAGGCTGTCAGCCATTATTTAAAAATATTCCCCAGTTTTCATTTGCTAGATGAGAATGCCGGATTGTTTTAGACAAAAATAGATTGAGCCAGATTCCAGGTTACCCTTCTGTAATGGAAGATCTCTTTCCATTTGCAGAAAGGACTGCAGTCTAGTGGCTCCAGGTGACTTTTGCTAGTACCTGTTCCCCAGCAACCCCCTTTCAAGTTGTTCCAGAAGGTAATCCAACCCTCCAGAACAGATTTATAGGGGAACATAAATAGAAGACAGTATTAATGAAATCCCCCCAATGCATACTTCACTTCCAAGAAGTGAAGTAGAGCTCTATTCATGGCAAATCTGGAACCAAGTCATCATAATAACTTTTGTTCATGATACTTTACGGTTGTTAGCTTGTTTTTAAATCTGTTGGGGGGGGGAATCGTGGAGGGACTGAGAGCATTAAATTAATTCTTTCTCTATATACAGCCACTGAATAAAGGCTGTGTTTCATGGGAGCCACTGAGCTCCTATGAAACAGAGGATGGCTTTAACCTTATTAAGTTACTGGATGAAGCATTATTATGAACATTTGTTGCCAAGGTTAATGAAAGCCAATGGAAAAATCTGTTATTTTAGTTGTATAAATGAGACGCAGGTAATGGAAAGTTGTTCTGTGGAGCCATTTTATGTCCTATCATAATTTTTTAGATTGTATCTCCTTATTGTATTTTTCTTCCTTTTCTGCTATTATTGGCTGAAATGAGCTGATGGTATAACTATTTTGATAAAAGCATTCATTTTATAGCCTGTATAATATGCTGTGACAGTTTCAGAAACCTATATTTATCTCCAACTTCCTCAATTTCGGGAACAGTAACTTCCTCATTTTGGTAAACTCCATGCCTAAAAGCTGAACCTTTTTACTATCTTTCTTACAGTTGTGATTAATAATGCTGGGTATTTTTTCTTCCAATAAAAATCAGGGAAGTATTCTAAACTTCATAAGGAAGGGGAGTAAGAAAAACAGAATCACAAGGACACTTATATAAATCTGTTTCAATATAAATAATGCAGACTGAAGTAAAGTGCCTGAGAATTATAGACAGAGATAGAGATTTGTGAAAAGATTTGATTTCAAGACTTGTTGCAAAAATATTGGTGATCAGTAGATGGCGCCAAAGAATTGTACTTATGACTTTGCTGCCATTTGGTGTTCATCCCTGTCTTTGCAGTTAAGCTCTCATACCTCCATCAAAGAAGGAGATAATAACCTGGGGGGGGGGGAGAGACCAGAAAGAAGGAAAATTGAAGTGTTCCTGAAGAATGCTATTTTCTTCTTTACAGCCTTGGTCCTTCTTTAGATTGACTTCTACAGATAGGCAGCTAGGGAAGAGGAAGCACTCCTTTCTTTGTCTTGAGCTGAAGTTGGAAGCCATTCTTTAAAAATTGTCTTCATTGTGAAGGAATACTTTCTGAAGCAAATAGTTTCTGGAGCCTATTTGCTTGATTTTTTTCCCCTAAACCAAGGGTGAAAAATGTGATACTTGAATTCACATTTCCATATGTTGCCTTTTTCAAAGAGTTTAAGGAACCTGGGGAATTAGGGTCTGAACAAAGCAGAATTGCTCCTGGGAGTTTCATCTTTAAGGCTGTGATTCATCACAAAAACCCCTCCAGGAGCTCACCAGGAAGAGCCACTATGGTTCTATCATTAGAGGAAAAAGACAGTCATCTTAGACAGCAGATCTCAAAAATTTGTACTGAGAAGTAAAATAATTCATTCTGGTTATTGCTTAGGATCATTGGTCGTTGACTTCTATTTCAATGCAACAATTTTAGTGTTTTCAAACTGTAGGCAGATGTGGTTTTTATATTAACATTTATACATTTTACCTAAATTATTATTTGTCAGAGCAAACTAACATCATATACCAGCATAATATAAGGTGTTTCTAGAATGCTTCTATGTCTCAAACATTTTCTATGCAGCCACAAGATGGTGCAGTTTGGCTAATTATGTCTTTAATTTATTTCAAACAGACCTTCAAAACAACTGAAAACATTGTTATATATTTCAGACACATTTTAGTTCACTTTGCTTCCTAGATGTAGAGTTCTAACTTCTGCCTAATATAAGGAGAACATTGTGGAGCTCCCAACCTGCAGCTTGCCTAGTTTAAAAAAGTGACTTTAAAAATTCCCAATAATTTTTCAAAGAAAGACTTTGTGATACTCTCCCACAAATGATACATATAAATTTAAACAATTGAGATAATAGCAGCTTCTAAATTTGCTTTGTCTCCTTTCTCAGTTATTTTGTTCTATTTTCTAATATCTTAACAGTTCTAGAAGTAATCTGATTATGTCCATTTGCAATATTTCTCGGATTGTAGCTCGATCAAAGCAGTTAATGCAGTCCAGAAATAAAGCATCAAATTCTACTGGTTTGCACAGCAATGATGAGCATGAATTGAGTATGGAAAAGTAAGGTCATCAGCCATGCAAGTAGTTGTAGATTATCCCCACTCTCCTGTATCCCATAGCTACCTATGGTTGTGAATAATGGACCATGAAAAAACTAGACCAGAGGAAAATGGACAGCATTTGAGCTGTGGTGCTGGAGAAGACTTCTGGCATTCCTTGGACAGTAAAGGTGACAGACAGGTACTAGGGTATATAAATAGAATAGAATAACAGAGTTGGAAGGGGCCTTGGAGGTCTTCTAGTCCAACCCCCTGCTTAGACAGGAAACCTTATACCATTTCAGACAAATGGTTACCCAATCTCTTCTTAAAAACTTCCAGCATTGGAGCATTTACAACTTCTGGAGGCAAGTTGTTCTACTGATTAATTGTTCTAACTGTCAGGAAATTTCTCCTTAGTTCTAAATTGCTTCTTTCCTTGATTAGTTTCCACCCATTGCTTCTTGTCCTACCCTCAGATGCTTTGGAGAATAGCTTGACTTGATAAAACCAGACAATATCTCTGGAAGGCAAAAATCTTAAAAGTTCACCTTAATTATTTTGGCCATCTCATATGATCAAATTCACTGGAAAAGATCATTATGCTCAGAATGGTCAGCTTGGAAAGGAAATGAGGCCACCCTAAAACATGATAGCTGACACCATCAAAGCCAACACTAACCAGAACATAAAACTGAAAGAAGCTATACAAGAATGGAAAATGTGGCGAGAACGGGGCCATAGAATTGCCAAAAATAAGACATGATTAAACAGATGTAATCATCATCAGTCAAACTGGACAGAATATTTCTGTGCACTGAAGTAGTCAGTCAGAAAACCATATTCCTAAGACTGAGGGGCATGAGACATAAAAGTTTCTAATGAATTAGAAAGAAATGCAAGTAGAGGCTGAAATTCCAACAGTGTGAAATGGCGTGGTATAAAATAATTTCCCTAGGAGATTAATTTTGAACACTCCTCACATAGATAAACAAACAGAAGCATTTATTAGCTTTGAAGTTCATTAGTCTAACTAGATTTGATATCTGCATTGCAAAATTCCATCATGATGTTCTATTCCATCCACTCACTTAGATGCTTTTGTGTGTAAAAGTAAGATCTCAATAGGCTTCCTGATTTCCCCTTAGAATCCAAACTTCTTCTTTTCCCATTTGTGGCTGAGATTTATAAAACATCAGCAATTGTATTGCTGCATCAGCCTCGTAGTGGAACAGGCTGGCAAGCTCTCTTGAGGGATTTAGTCATTTCCTGAAGAAAGGCAGCAGGAGGACTCTACCTTGAGTTTCTCCAGCCATTATGTTGCTATTATACATCAAGTTCAGTATTCCAGCTGGCTTAAATCCCACCCTTTAGCCCAAGAATCTATCAGTTCTGGAGATCTGTGTGTATATGTGGGGGTAGCAAAGAAAGAGAAACTTGATTTGTTGCCAATGCAACAAAAATGCTAACTGGTTGCAGAAATGCTTTGGAAGAGGTATAAAAAGAAGAAAATGTGAAATAATGAACAAAAGGTCATTAAAACTTTTGGGCATGTTTCTAGTTCAGTGAAGAAATTCTTGCTGTATAGCACTGGATATGTGTGTGTGTGTACACATATATACTGTATACATACATATATATACACACACATATATGTGTGTGTATATACACACATATACATACATAAGTACGTACCTACATATGTACGTACGTATATACATTCACTCTCTATAATCAGAGAATACCCAAATAAACAGGTTAATGTTAAATATTTGGAATAAATTAAACTTAAAGAAAAAGTAACCCACATGAGTTTTTAATATGCTTTCAGGAAGCAGCCTCCTGCCACCACTGAAACATGATAGCTAAATGTAGAATAGAAATTGGACACTTTGGAATTTGAAAAACTGTTTAATGAGATTAATCATCACATACAATTGACATTTAAATAATTATATTTCTCATATTACTGTGTACTTAATGTAATTTGACCGTGAATTGTTTTTTTAAGTGTAGCTATATTTTATGATTAGTTTAGTGTAGTCGTGAAAAATGGCATGAAAACTGGGTGACTTTGAATCTCTCTCCCCCCCTCTCTCTCCCTCCCTCCCTCCCTACCCCTACCCCTCTCCCTCCCCCCCCAACCACTCTCTCACCTTACAGGGTTCTTATTGTGGGGAAAATAGGAGGAAGGAGTATTAGGAATGTTCACTGCCTTATATAAAGGAATAAAGATGGAATAAGCATCCATTAAATAACTAAAGCAAATAAGATATAGTTTGCCCTGTTTGACCATTTATCTTCCTTTAAATTAGTAGATGAGAACTTGATTTCTGTTTCCTCACCCCCAAAAAGAAAAGAAAATGTAATGTAAACTTCTCATGGAGTTTGTGTGAGCTCCTTGCACTTCCCACAGTGATGATGAAGTATTTGTGTGAGTGTCCCGCCTTCTACTGTGTAATCATTCTTCTAGCCAATTTCTGCAATTAAAGCCCAAGCATCCATTGATATCTTGCTATCCTATAACAATAAAATAAACTCAGAACCACTGCTACTGCATTTTGGAGATTGAAAAACACCCAAAGAATAAGGTAGAAAAAGAAAGAAGGATCCTTCTGAGAAAAGAGAAGACATGTTATGACTGCCCGTCACCTGTTTCTACCTTTTAGCATCCATATGTAGGTCCTAATGATTTTATCTTCGCCATTTGGTAAGGCCTCTCAACAGGATAAATCTAGGTGACCAGCAGAGTAGAGAAAGGGATGCAGAAAAAATTAATTCCTTGTGCAGCTCAAGTATAGCAAACCTATTACATTTATTACTTTCCTACTTTAAATGGAAGATCTCAAGGCAATATATCTAGTGCTCCCCCTTTTCCCCCCTATAGCATCAATTCTATGAGGTAGCTTGGCCTCTGCTTGTCAAAAAACTGACATGAAAGATGTTATTTGTCTTTGGAAGAGGGAAAAGAACTAAGGAAGAACTGAGAACAACCACATTCTCTAACTTTTTCAGAACTTCCCTCTGAAACAAAAAGAATACATTTGGAAAAATTCACAGCAGCTCACAGCAAGCAGAAGCTTTCAGAACAGCAAAAAATTTACAGTCTTTCTCTAGCTCTGTCGTTCATTCATCTGATGGCAGAACAAATTGAAGTATGAGGTTCAACTCTTCTATTTTTAGATTCTATTATGTTTTTCTATAGCAGGCAAAAACAAAAACCATCTTCATAACTTTTCTGCATATTGTAGAACACCAAGGGAAAGTTTCACAGGTGGACAAGTGGCTCTAACATTTTAAGTATTTAAGAAAGCTACAGAAAAGTATTCCTTTTAAATCCTGTCTGGAATTTTTGGACCTTTCAATGCACTATTGCCTGCAATAAGCCTCATGGGGTTTTGCTGGCTGTTTGTTTCAAGAGATGCTTGGTCTTCCCAATCCAAGGTACAAGTCATAATTGGCTTCCATCATTTAAAACTATGATAATGTAAGGGGCCCATGAAAAAGTAATACAGCATACATTGTAAGGAAATACAGAAGTAACTTTAATTTTCACGTTTCAATGAAATTCAAATCTATGTGAAAGAGATTCATCTATAGCTAAAAGCTTGAAACAGCCAATATATCACCACAATTTACACAAATTCCCAGGAGTTCACATCAATAAAGCAATTTGTATCATAGCAGTAGACTAATTAGATTTTCTGTCCTCTGGAAAAGCTCAGCTACCTTTTGAAGGTCATCAGGGCAGATGCTAACCTGACTGCAAATGAGAATCTTTTTCATAGAATAGGGGCTAGAGTCAGAAGATATCCTCTATAAGCTGCTATCCCCTTAACTTCTCAAAAGTGAGCAGATTTTTCCTAGGGATCATGCATTGTATTTATATAACTGCAAAAAGGAAAAGAAAAGAAAAAAATACAGCATAAAAATACAAAGAGACAAAAGAAAGGAAAATAAAAATAAACTAAAATACAACAAGGGGGATAGATATATAAAAATAATACATTGTTTTAACTTAGAAATTTGTATGTTGCCCACATAGATTCTTACTGTCAGGATTATCTGAATGTAACCTTGAACTGGCTTCTTTGACGGGTGGATTAGTTCTATATAAAGAAAATAGCTTTAAACTTGTTTAGGAGCCAAGCCACGGACAGCTTCGTAACTTAAGATTTGAATTGCATTTGAAAACTCATGGGTTTTCCTAGCACAGATGCCACATGGCTGTAGTGTCTCTCGCCTCCCAATAGCTGGGTCATCTCATTTCACACTAAGTGCAGGACCTGCAGTTTTGAAATATATGCCCATGTAGAGTGCATTGCAACTGTCCAGTCATGTGATAGTATGGGTGCATGTCAGCCTTGCAAGGTGGTCCGACAGGAAGCATACACAGATGAACCAATATTGTAAGATTATATTAATAGAATCTTGCAAATCTGAAAGTACATTTCTTCCTGTCACCTTTACACTTCCCTCCCCCCACCCCAATTAGCAAAGGTCCTTTCTAAGATGGTTGTCCTTCCCAATTTCCTCCTGTGGGCTAAGCTGCTTGTGATCTGACCATTCCCCTGGCTGGTATGTGGGAATCACCTTGAGACACCTTCCCACTTTGTCCGAAAGTCATCTCCACATACCATTCAGTGCAACTCTCTTTCATGAATGCTCACAAGTAGCTTCAGCAAAATTAGAAAAAGTGAATCAGACTTTCGTTTCCATTATTTGAACTGGACATCTGAAAGTTTGTCTCAGAGAGTATGGCAGTACTAGACTTCACTGCTCTATCTTGTTAGAAGTATGACAGTACTTTTAGAATAGAATAGAATAGAATAGAATAGAATAGAATAGAATAGAATAGAATAGAATAGAATAGAATAGAATAGAATAGAATAGAATAGAATTTTTATTGGCCAAGTGTGATTGTACACACAAGGAATTTGTCTTGGTGCATATGCTCTTGGTGTAGAAAAAATAAAAGATACGTGAACATGTGAATATGTGCAGAATTCTGCTATCAACTGAATAATTAATTACAGTAGATCTGATACATTGGGAACAGCTTAATCATAATGATCTATTATGCTTGAACTCTAACATCTTCTACCTACTAAACTGTGAACATACAAGAAACTACCAGCAGTAGCTGGTACTGATAACAAACAGCCCTGTTCCCTGACTTGTTGTTCAGTAAATTAAAATCTAATGTATGCTGTTTCTTATTATTTTGACAACAAATGCAGAGTGGTAGTTTTTTTTCCCCTATTATGGCAAGTTTCTTTGAGCTGTTTCTGGAAATGTCTTAGTGGAAACAAATGTACTACTTGCTGAGCAGCAAATACCCCCAATATCCACAGGGAAAACTGGATGAAACCTGCTCTCTGATCAACCTGATGTTCTACATTAGATAAAGGCAAGGTAAATATAAATATTAATTGTATTTCTATGACACCTGCTTGTTTGAGTCAGATGTGTTCACCATAAAGAAACAGAATCAGAAAAATATGAAAATTTTATTAATGTTATTAAAAATAGATATGAAACAATTAAAACATGCAGATTCAACATGAAACATATGAATAATATATAAATGGAAAAGGAAATTAATGTAATTAAATGAACAAAATTAAGCCTATGACTAAAATACAAAAATAATGGAATGTTCCAAGAAAACTGGATTTAAGATGTTTAATGAGCCAAGTTCAATTTGGGCGAAAAATTCGAATCACAGTTTTATAACTGAAAGAACAATGTGTAGTACAAGGGAATGATGAATTCAATTCATTTTGAAGATGAACATTATTTCTTGATGGAATCCAAATACTACTAAACTGTTCATTGTATTTATCTGTTTGTCTGTTTTGCCTTCAAAATAGCCCAAGCAGTGCATTATGCCACAACAATTTTTGAATCAACCTATCTAAAATCCACTAATTTGAAGAATGTGCAAATAATCCAGGGCCCATTACTGCTGTGAAATTGAAATTCAGACCAGTTTTATATGCAGAGTTGTATCCATCGCAGCATCCCCACAGTCACATGACTGTGATTTCCAACACTCATTAACAGATTCTGATAAGCAAAGTCAATGGGGAAGCCAGCAGAAACTTAGAAGTTGTTCTCACTCCCGTTTGTCCATCTGTGGTCATTCTGTTTATCTGTTACTGATTTGTTATTGAAGTTTATTTATCACTATCAGAAAATTTAATGTTCATTTTAGTTCAATCAGATTGGCCTTTTTCTCAAAGGCTGACACCATGTGTAACTGGGCTATCTAGTTATATCTAGGAATAAAGTAAATACACCAAAAAATTAAGGGGTAGTTAACGTAGACTAAAGGTGAATGGAAGAGATTGAAAGAACCTTGGGTGCAGGGGTGGGATTGAAAAATTTAACAACTGGTTCGTTGCATGGTTGCTGGGTGGCCGTGGCCATGGGGGCCTGGCCTACTTGGCCTCCTGCACCATGGGGGGGGGCATTTTTGCCCTCCTGAGGTTCCGGAGGTTTTCCTCAATGAGTCAATGACTCATGCATTTGGAACTTTTTGAATAAGCAGACACAAAGCTTGACTATTGAATTAAATGTAACTATTATCAAATAAGCCCAATGACTTCTTAGGGAATTTCAAGTCAGTAAAGATGGTCAATTTTTACTACCTCTGATAATAACCTTTCTGAAATAAGGTAAGATTAGAAAGCTTAGGAGAAGGGCTGTTTTTGTTGCTGAGCAAGTCCTACAAAATGAAAATATGCATTGAAAAGGAGCCCAGTTCTACCTCTCAAGAATCCCTAGAAGATGGCAATAATCTCAACATAATTAATATGATTGAGCACTAAAGAGCATCGTGTTCAGAGTTTATTAGGCACAGTGACAAATGGAGTGGGGAATAAGGAATTTAAACTTATTCATTTGTCCTTATAGGACTTGATAGACTCCCCTTGTAAAACTATTGCTGGAAAGTAGGGAAGGGAAGAAGATTATATGTGCTTTTACAGATAAAATGGAGATACTCTGCCTTGGTTGGCTTGATCTTAATTGGAACCCAAATGTCAACTTTGGTCACACTTTTTCAGTAACATCATTTTTGTTGTTGTTGTTAGTTGCGAAGTTGTGTCCGACCCATTGCAAACCCATGGACAACGTTCCTCCAGACCTTCCTGTCCTCTACCATCCTCTGGAGTCAATTTAAGCTCACGCCTCCTGCTTCAGTGACTCCATCCAGCCACCTCATTCTCTGTCGTTCCCTTCTTCTTTTGCCCTCAATCTTTCCCAGCATTAGGCTCTTCTCCAGTGAGTCCTTCCTTCTCATTAGGTGGCCAAAGTATTTGAAGTAACATCATAGCATCACTGAAAGGCCTTTGGCAGCCCAGAAGATTGTGAGAGCATAATTCCTCTGTTTTGAAACACTGTTGTAAAGTTGGCTCCCCTAGAGTTAGAAAATAGGAGATTAAACATCAGAAAATTGCTTTTTATTCCAGGCTGCAAAGCCCTCCCTGGAGTTGAGATGAGGGGGGCAGAGTAGATTGCTTCCACTTAATTGTGTGGTTGAGGAAAAAATACAAAAGGATGCCTAATCACAAAAGAAGAATAGAGAGAGGTGGACTGTAACTATAGAATTAGCTTCTGGAAACATAAAGCACTGACGGAACTGAAGTTAATGAAGGATGCCAAGAAAAAGAAAATAACTTTTTCAGATATGTTCAAAATAAAAAGAAGCAACATACTAGTTGTCACTGAACATCATACAAGTGTAAAGGATAAGAAAGAAAACTCTATCTTAATTCAGTCTTCACTGAAAAGGGCATATACGGGATTACAGTTTCACTTTGGTAGATATTTAATCAGGATTAAGGTGAAAGTGAGGGTTAGGTTTAATCAGATAATGGATACTGACCTCAAATGAATTAATTCCTCCATGACCAGATGCCTTGCATACTAGTGTTCTGAAGGCACTTGATAATCCTGGAGAACAGATGATTGAGGGAAGGCAAATGACTTGATGGCATGTAATCAATCGATCGATCAATCAATTAATCAATCAATCAGACTGATAGCATTTTAAAGCATCTTATAGGGCGGGGCTGTCAAACTCGCCACATCACGTTGCCTTCACATGATGTTTTATGATCTTTTTTCCCTTCGCAGAGCTGGGGTGGACGTGGCCTGCGCATGACGCATCTGGTCCGTGGACTGCCAGTTTGACACCCCTTTTACAGCGTTATACAGATTTGTTTTCAACTGAAACACATCTACAATACAGAAAAATAACTTTAACTTTCAAGATAACAGATTACCTGAAGAAGAGAAAATAAAGGGTGAAGCAGATGATAGTGAATCCTCCTTCCCTGGAAATATTCCAGAAGATGGTGGACAGCAATTTGCCTGAGATTCTTTAATTTGTACTACAGCATTGAACAAAAAAATGTACTCAATGAGCTACAATTATATTTATGGTTCTATGGATATTCCTACTATATTTACTTATTTATAAAGACACTATCTCAATAGGTGGGCAGAAAACAACAGCAAATTCCTAATGAAAATAATTACATGCTAAATACTAAAGCAATACAAAAAATCTTCCTATGAAAGACTTGCCAGGACGGAAATAAACGTCTATAATGCATATGAAGTGATTTAGTTGTTTAACTTTCGATAATTGTTAAAAAGGCTAGCTTATTTATATAAATGGCAGACTTTTTCCTCAGTGCTTTCTGGTCACTTCATTTTTCTAAGAAGCCCTGGAGAAGGGAGTTTGCAAGAAATCCATTGCTGCTGTAAGCAAAGCAGCCTATGTAAAGGTTAAAAACAAGGTGAAAGAGAGCCTCTGGCTATTCCTTACATTATGGAAACTAACTACTAGCATGTATAATTCTACTATGGATTTTTTTTTTAATAGCAGGAATGAAGGTTAACTCTGTTTGGTTCTGGACTGATATTCCTCCCTCTACCGATTCTTAGGTGCAAAATTCAATTTACTCCCAATAACGTTGATTGGATTCTTTTCAATCCTTACTGCATAGATTAACAAACTGTTAGGTGCGTACAATTTAGCATAAGCGAATAAATTTCAAACTCTGTGGAGGAGAAACACGCTTTAAAGTTTTGTAAGTTACAAAGCTGTGCAGTGCCGCTTTTCATATAGTTAAGCAAGCAGCTGAATTAATGAGGACTAAGAGAAATATTGATTTTTAATTAGGTCCAGGTGACCTTCAAGCCATAGTGAGTGAAGACAAATCTTGTACCACATGATATAAAACTATAAAACAGAACTAACCTGTTAATATTTTCCTAAAAACAAGATGAATGCAAGTCAAAGAGCTGTTTGTAATAAGGACCATGAACAATTAGTTGCACAGCAATTATCCTAAATGGAAGCTTTTTCAAGGTCTGCTTTCCATCTAAGTGATTGCATTTTTCATATTATTAACAGCAATGAGATTAACATTTACTTGAAAAGAGACTAAATCATCCTCCTGTGCCAAGGGATGGAAAGATTAAAAGATGACCTATGTCAAGACTATTAACACAGCTGCAATACATTTTTTTTTTTAAAAAAAAGAACTGAACTTTGAAATAATATTCACAGGCTCTTATAAGAGACTCCCATGTGCTCTTCTGAGGGATTTAAAGTGCTACTGGGAAAGGTTGATGAGATTGCTGTGGTTCAGGCTATAGCCAAAACAACTCGTGACAAACCAGTTTTTTCAAAGTTCAAAGTAATGAAAAATGTGTGCCTTTTGTAGAATGTGATTTCTGAAGTTCTATAAATAAATAATAAGCAACTTTCAGATAACTTGGAGTTCAGCTCTCAGCTCTACCAAACGGAACAAATGGCAAGAAATTGTGAAAATTGTAATTCAACGCATTTAGAAGGCACCATGTACAACAGTGAACATTTCTTCCTTCCAATATAGAATTGAAGAGTCTCTCCCATATCCCTAAGTTATCATGATAAATTTTCAGATTTCCATTTTGTCTAACTAGCATAAAGGTCTTAAGATGCATCTATTATAGAGCTATCAAGATCTTCAGTGATGAATGCTTAGATATTAAAATATGAATTCATAGTGCGCATCATTGTTATGGAAAACAAGTAAAGTGGCAAGGTTATCATCTTAGTCTAAAATCTGATCTGTTTATCACATCGCACTAACCATTATTTCTTTTGATCTTGGTTAATGAAATATCCAAAGGTGTCCTGATTTATCCAGGTTGTTAATTTATAAAATATGGTTTACACCAGTGGTGGGATTCAGCCAGTTCGCATCACTTCGGGAGAACCAGTTGTTAACTTTACGAGCAGTCTGGTAAACTGGTTGTTGGAAGAAATCATTAGGGCAGAGAACCAGTTGTTAAATTACTTGAATCCCACCACTGGTTTACACATAATGGTCAGATTCACATATTGCAATAAGCCATCTTGCTCCCTATTTATTAAGCCAAGAACAGCATACTCTTTGCTAAAGAGAGAAATTCCCTGAAGATGGGCTCTAGCGTGAGTCCGAAAGCCCAGAAGACAAAAACTCTGGTCCTGGTGACTGACCCAGTCTGGATTCTGCAAATGTCAGGGTTCCAAGAAACACCCCCAACGAAAGAAGACTCCGAGGTTTGATGTTCTTCAAAGTTCCATTTTATTAGAGATGTCATATTGGCACATCTGGGAAAACCTGAATCTGAAAGCTTCCTGAACAGGCTTCCAGGCCTGACAGCAACATTATCCTGGAACACATATATTCACTTTCATTTGCATTCTTTTATATACACAACAGATGTATCATTCTCTCACCTCAAGATGGTGCTGTCTCTCTCTTCATTTCTCACATTTAATGAATTTCTTATAGTTAATCAATAAAATATTAATTCAAGATGAGGATATAGAAAAGCGAAATATGGTTTGCCACATATTTTAATAAAGTTCCTAAGCTTAGAGTATTATTTTCTCACAAATCATTTAATGGCTATTTTCAGCACAGGAAAGAAACATTAGTTATATTACTTACTGTATAACAGTATTCACTTTGTACAAAAAGCCAGACCATTAAAAAATCTCTACTAATGTTGCCCTTATTTATTAAAGCTGGCTAAATGCATCACTTGTTCTGCAGAGGCTATTTGGAGTATTTTATTAAGAAATGTGTGATGAATCTGAATCTTTGATGAAGTTTGACAAAAAAAAGGCCTTGATATAGAAAAATCAGGAAGACAATTTATCTGATAGTGAGAACACATTGGGATATTTATAATTACGCATAGTTAAGAAGGATCCTTAGTGACTCTGCTACTCATTTTAATACAGGAAATGCATCCAGTTACTGCACAGACTATAATGTACGTTATGCTCACATTTGTGCAATTAATGACAAATATAGATTGTCATTTATTTTAAAAAATCCACCCTTTGTGCTTTTTCAGTCCCAGTGGCTACTTTTGCCAAGCTCACTTCTAAATCTGGATTAAAGGTATAAATACATCATATATGTCCATGTATCTATGTTTGTAGATGTGTTTGTGTGAATAAGACAACAGTGTTAGGTTGAAACTGGATGGAAAGGAAATGTAAAGCTAAAGATCTTTATTTTCTCTTGTTTTTCTTCAATCCTTTTGATAAAATAGTTTCTCCTGATTTATAATCAGTGATGGGTAAAATTGAAGAATTGTATAGATCAATTCTGTGTCTTACTCGCTCTTTATTTGCACCATTGAATATATACCTTATTGTTTTTCTGTTTATGTATGCAATTAGAAAGAGATGGCTCTAGATCAGTGGTTCTCAACTTATGGTCAGCAGATCACTGGGGGGCCATAATGTCATCACAGGAGGGCCCACAAAGGTTTGAACTAATGATTTAACTCTTCAATTAAATCTTGGTGGTCTGTGGCCACAAAAGGGTTCCGTGGTAAAGAAAAGGTTGAGAATCACTGCTCTAGAGCAACCTTAAAGAACTTGCTATCCTAAGATTACTGAACCACTATTCCCACCATTACTCACCACTGCTGACCATGATGATTAGGATGCTTCGAGATGTAGTTCAGGTTCTTCTGTTAATGTGTGATATGAATGGCCTATTCTTGAGACAGCTCCATATCCCCCAATGACCATGGTTGGAAATGAGGGTTTCTCCAAGAAAAGAATTTCCTTTCAGATCCCTAGGCAATGCAGCACTGCACCTTCACCCAGTGTAATGATTCATATCTGTTCTCCTAATCACATGTAACCCATGCAACTAGATTAGCTTAGCTTTGAGCTCTATGTAGAGTAATGTGCAGTTATCTACCATCTTTTTAAAATTGGTATAAAGTTAAAAAGAATAGCACAAAGGCAGTTACAAAGAATCCGTAAAACAAGTCATTCCCAGACCCAAATAATAGCTTTGACCATTTAATAACTTTTCATATGTCTACTCATAAATTAAACCCCACTGATTCTATTCAGCTTCCTTAAATGAATAAGTAAACACAAGATCTATCTAAAAGCCCCACATTTCTTAGGTCAGAGGTGACCTTCCTGAGGTTCTTGTTGACATACAAACTAGAATTTATGGGACTTGGAGTGTAATGACATTTGAAAGACCACCTGTTTCTTATCTCTTAGCTAAGTTCTTGTTTAACTAACCTCACGTAACCTCCTAAACTATAATACAAACTGCTTGATTTTAACTTAGGGTGCTATGTGAAGGCAACAAATTATGCTCTTCAAAAGTTCATAGTGAAACAAACCCAAATCTACCTGTAAAACATTTCTGGCATTCTTCTTTGCACTGAGATAAACTAAAGCCAAGTTTTTCAAACTATATTCCAGTTTCTAAGGATTCTGTAAGTGAGAGACTAAGGAAAAAATGTTGACTCAGGCACAAAGAATTTTCTATCACTAGAGCTTTGCCTCTTAATCAGCGATTCTGGGAATTTTTTTTTTCATGGTGAAAAAAAACCCTGATTTAAAGATCCTGATTTATCAATAGTCAGTGATTTCCCCCCACTAATTAAAGTACACTGAGTGATTTCTCAGCCCATCCATTTGCTTTTTGTTCCCCTCCCCCCTTTTATTTTTATATGCACAGGATTTGTGCCTTCCTCTATGAGGGAGGTATGGGTTGTGGTTTTAATTGCAAATATTCACATATTTTTCTTACATTAAAAATACAATGTAAAACCCCAAATGTTTCAGCTGCTGCTAAAGCAAAGTATTAAAGCTACTTCCCATTTTCAAACAATGGCTGTAACATAAAGATCAGTAATGCTTAGAAGAAGGAGGTCATGGCAAACCAATAAGTCATTCTTGCCAAGAAACTACACAGATCCTGGAAATCAAGCTCCACTAGATCCACTAGATCCTGGAAATCAAGCTCAAGGGAGGTTTTGCTATTTTATATACATACCGTACATAGAATTTTAAACACAACAGCTTAAAGCAAAAAGAACTTCAATTGATTTGCTCCAGATAGTCCTTTGATTGAATGATTAAGTGTCATCAAGTTGTTGTTGTCTGTTAGTGATCAAAAATAGATTTCTCCAGGATGATCTGTCCTCAACATGGTTTTTCAGGTCTTCCAATGGTGCACTGATTGCTACTGTAATTGAGTCTTTCTATCTTGCTGCTGGTTGTCCTCCTTCCATTTTGCATAAGGTATCCATTATGATAATTTGAACCTGGTCATTTGTGCCTCCAGGGAGCAAGCACTCTGGCTTCATTTGTTTCATGCAGCACTTAAAAGTCGTTACTAAACCTCAGTATACTACAAGCTCAAAAAGGAAGAAAAAATCAATCAAAACTGTAGGCGAAAGAAAAAGAAACAATTACACATTGCATCCTGAAGTCATGAATGTAAGGCCACAATATTAGAGATGAAAAAATCTAGAAAGCCACTAGATGGCAACAAACAGTAATTGTCTGGGTCTGTTTGATGCCACCTAATGGTTGTCTGGGTTTCTGCACCTCTGATCTAGGTAGTAGTTCTAGTTAAATAAAAATATATATATGAAAGATTGATAACTACTGTAGCTTCAGATGACTTTTCTCTACAAACAAAGACATGACAAATATTTCAATCCTCTTTACAGAATTTACTGCCACTTTCTTGCAGTAACATTCCATTTCTAGTCTACAGCAGACAAAGTTCCTGATTAATTCCCTGATAACTATCAAAATCCTACAGTCAGTTAGGATTAGTATATAAAGTGCCTGCAATTCTTCTGCCTAGATGAATATTTGCCACATTCTCCTTGGCAGAAAAAAGTATGACTTCTTATCTTGGAGTTAATTACAAACTCAGGTGAAGCAGTATGAATTGCTTTTTAATTCTTGCTGATGGTTGACAGAAATACAGATGGTTCTGTATTTATAAAAATGCCAAGAATTCTATCCTGCCAAAACTCTACCTATTAAATTGGCACCAGTTGCCTTTTTGTGAAAAGATTGTTCATATATACATGTCACAATAGCATGAGTTAGGGTTAGGATTTTCTCCTTTATGCACGATCCACATATATAGAAGTCATTATGCAATTATATGTATTTCATCATACCTGAACTGACTAACCTCATTCATTTTGTTCATTTTTCTTTATTGACACAATGTAAGACAACATACATATAAATGGAGGTAGTTATAGTTTCTTCACCATTTTCTTTTTCAGTTAATAAGACTTTATATAACAAGCTTCAAAAATGGTTTGATGCGGGATAAGATTTTAGTAGAATTCTTTGCATTCTCCCCCCATATTGTAAGTATTGGCAGTGCTGAATTCAGCTGATATTATTGTTTTGTTTAATTTTCTCTGTTGTCAAATGATTAAGCACTTCTTATAGAAAAGCAAGTAACAGAATCATAGAAAGGAATCATTTAGGCCAGTTTTTCTTAAGTTTTACAACTTTAAGAAGTGTGGACTTCAACTCCCAGAATTCCACAGCACGTTGCTTTAGGCCGGGGGTGTCAAACTGGCGGACCATGGGCCGGATGCATCAAATTCAGGCCATGGCCACCCCAGCTCTACAAAAAAATAACAATATATCAGCAACATGACAGCAATGTGGTACCGCGAGTTTGACACCGTGCTTTAGGCTATCATTAGTCAATGATCTCTGTGGAGAATTCTCTGTTCTCACAACATTCAGTCTGTAAATTAAAAGATGAATTAAGTCTATTTAAAAACAAAGCAAGATAAATGGGAAATGAGTTGTCTGGAGATCTGAGGCCGGCATCTACCAACAATTACATTACAGTATATTTCAGCATTGAAATTGTAGGGCAAGAATTAATTCTGAACTATAAACCAGAGCCCTGAAATCTTGCTGCTCATATCACTTATCAGAACAAGCAAGTGCCAAGAACTTTTAATATACAGTGAGTCAGCTAGAACTGTTCTTTGAAGGTTTTGAATTACTGTGACCTCCACTTTTGCTGAATACATTACTATGCTGAACAGCTGCAAAATTGGATAACAAAGATGATTGATTGAAATAAGACATTCCTTTATTTATTTTATATTAATGCCAAAAATTATGGTATGTGCTAACAAGTCATTTACAATTCCTGGTGACCCCTTAAAATAAATAAATATGGTTGGTATATAGTTTATTTTTATTTATTTATTAATTAAATCATTTATATAGCTGCCTAATTTCTTTCAAACTCTAGGTGGCTCCCAACAAAGATTATGGTATGGGCACAATAATAATCTGTTGTATGGAAGTCCACAATGAACAACTACTCATTCAGTGACTGTTTGAACTTATGACAATGCTGAATTAAGAGAATTTATGACAAAATCCCAAAGTTGTACCTGTCAGTGTCTCTGTCTCTGTGGTCACATGATTGAGATTTGGGCACTTGGCAACCAGCTTGCATTTACAACATTACAACATTTCAGCATTCTGCAGTCACATGATGACCATTTGTGACCTTAACTGCTGGCCTTCGACAAGCAAAATCAATGAGGAAGCCAACAGGAGATCACAAGTGGCGATCTCATGACCATGCAACACAATGACTGCAAGGGATTCATCTAACTGCAGCATCTTGGACTGCCACAACTGCCATTGTAAGTTGCCATAGTAATGTGTCATTGCATTCTATGAACATATCAGTTATTGATGGAGATCCTGGCCCATTGGCAAGTAGGAAATCTATAAATGCAGCTTACATTTATCACATGATTGCTTTAAAATTTATTAGTTACTAATATGCATTGCCCCCAAATGAATTAGGACAGCTGAATAATTTCAGACTATAGGATAGTCAATGAAGGGAATTGCTAATACTTTGAAAGGTTGACTCAAGAATCAGAAGGATCTTGACAGACTTGATTGTTGGGCCCTATCCAACAAAATGCAATTCACTGCCAAATACACAGGTATAGTAGGCAGTAGCTGGCTCAACACTAGTAAATGTGAGAGGGGTCTAGGTGTCCATCTAAGTATGAGGCAGCAGTGTGCTGCAGCTGCCAAAAAAAGTCAATGCAATTTTAGGCTGCATCAACAAAAGGTAGCATCTAGAACACGAGACATGATAATACCTCCTGTCGGTGGTTTGTTCTCTTAGCTGGTTTCCTAGCTAAAGAGAAGCTAAACCGCAAGCTCAGAGAATAAACCATTGTAAGCATCTATCACTCTAGCTACAATTTTTTTCTATCATTTCAAATGATAATACCTCTCTATGCTGCACTAGTGAGGCCACACTTGGAATACTGTGTCCAGTTCTGGTCATGATGATACAAAAAAGATATCCTAGATAGAGTACAAAAAAGAGCAACAAAGATGATAAGGGGTCTGGAGGCTAAAACCATAAGATGAACGATTGAGGGAACTAGGTATATCTAGACTAGAGAGAAGAACTAGGGCTCATATGACAGCAGTCTTACAGTACTTGAGAGACTCTTAGAGAGAAGAATGGGTCAATCTGTTCTTCAAAACACCTGGCGACAGGATAAGAGGTAATGGGTAGAAAATCATTAAAGAGAAATGCAATCTAGAACTAAGAAGAAATTTACTGATAATGCAAACAATTAATCAATGGAATGGCTTACCTCTGGAAATAGAGGGTGCTCCATCATTGGAGGTTTTCAAGAAGAGAATGAACAGCCATTTGTCTGGAATGATATAAGGCAGGGATGTCAAACTTGTGTCATCATGTGACATATTGGGAACTTTTTTTCCCTTCACTAAATGGGTGGGGAAGGGGGCAGCATGTGCAACATCTGGCCCTCGGGCTGTGAGTTTGACACCCCTGATATCAGGGTCTCCTGCTTGAGCAGAAGGTAGAAGAACTCCAAGATCACTTCCAAGTAATAGGAAGGAATGCAAAGTTGGTTTGGTTTTAAAATAGATATGCCGTTATCTATCATAACCCTTAATATAATTGATTAGAACTGAAATTATAAACCTTTAAGGATTTGTTTGTAGCTAAAAGATATGGGAAGAGATCATTCTTTTGTATTTTAAGAGAAGTGATCAGTTACTAAAGTTGTTTATACTTGTAATGAAGGGGGAAGTTACACCTGTATATATTTCTTTTCCTTTACTAAATACTTATTTTTTCCTTGTTTTCTATTTTTCATTCATTTTTTCTTTCTGCACCTTTTACTTTTTTTAGTTTGTCTTAAGTTTTTTTTATCACCGTAAATGTAATTTTTAATAAAATTACTGTTAAAAAAATTATCCAACTACTTTCCTCCTGACTATACGTAGAGTTATGAAATGCAGGGGAGGTGGGTGGACAACTGCTAACCATTCATACATTCAGTTCCTTTCACTTTTATAAACTATTCAGATAAATGCAGTAAATCAAATTGTACATTCTCCGTGCAATTATGTTGCAGATGTTTCTGTTTGAATGCTTTTCTTAGTGTGTCAGTGGGAAAATGTTCTGCTTCAGAAGTTTTGTTTCTCTCAGTTTCCCATACAGTACCTAAAAATAAGGATGTTGCCTGTTCTTCCACAGATGATTGAGTAGTAATAAGTTCCTTCTCAGATATGCAGAGATTTAATCGTATTTATTCTGTCTTAATCTTCTATCCTAATCTGAGATCAAGTTTAGCCGTATTAAATAGATTTAATTAGTTAGCTATTCCTAAGCATAATGTCAAAATGAGTGCAAAAATTATTGCCACAGAGCCATGCATCTGTAAAATATGACAACTGTACTTTAATAATTATCTCATTTTTTCCCCTATTTGTTTGAATGAACATCAGTCACCATATGCAGGGGTGTCAAACTAGCGGCCTGCAGGCTGGATGTGTCATGCACAGGTCACGCCAACCCCAGCTCTGCGAATGGGGAAAACGTCTCGAAACATCACCTGACAGCAATGTGACCCCGCGAGTTTGACACCTGTGGCATATAGCATAGGTCTTCTGGCTGATATATAGATGAAAAAGTTAAAATGAATAAGGAGACAAAAGGTATTCCACTATATATTCAAGATGGACAATTATTAATATATGTATTTATTTATAAGAGTATAAGTATATACATATGTATCAGTGGTGAAATCCAAATTTTTTTACTACCAGTTCTGTGGGCATGAAGGGAATGATTGATCCCAAAATAAAGGAGCACTAACACTTATGTATGTTTTTGCTCCAAGTCCTTCTGAGAGCCACTTGGCTTGCTCCTAAAATATTTTACTTTCTTCTTCTCTCTGGAGATTTCTCCTACTCTCTATGACAGTGTTTCTCAACCTTGGCACCTTGAAATGCTACCTGGGGAATTCTGAGAGTTGAAGTTCACACATTGTCAAGTTGCCAAGGTTGAGAAACACTAGCTTATGGATTTTTCTTCATCATTAGTTTTTATTCTTTTCTCTTTCCCTTTCTCTATTGGTTTCTCTGGTTAAAGCTCTGCCGCTTGTCAAATTTAGTGTTAGACTATAAAAGAATTAATTATTAAGAAGAAAGAATAACATATTTTGAGATTCCTTCTTCAAAACAGTAGAACCACCTGCCTGGTTTCAGCAGTTTCATATAGTTTTAAAATATCTGAACAAACAAGAAGGATCTCTTAAAGACTTGACTAAATTTGAAGAACTTTTAACACAAAATATGAAACATTTGCTGGGCCTTATTTGACTCAGAATCTGAAGAAGTAAATGTCGTATAGTTAAATAGATGTTATTCTTGCTACTGAATTTATTCCTTCCTTTTTAATTCTTGGTGACTATGTGGACAAATCCTTGTAGTTTTTTAGCAATGTTTTTAAGAACCTATTAGCTATTGCCTTCCTGGGGCTTAGAGAGAATGAAGTCTAGCCCAAGTCACCCAGCTGCCTTCAGGCCTAAGGGAAGGGCCTGGAACTTATGGTCTTCTGGTTTTATATCATAGTGTTTTTAACAAATACATCAAGCTGGTTTTGAAGCCTCATTTAGTATAGTGCCAAACATATAAGATAAATAGATCATATGTTTGTTTAAAAGAGGAGAAAATATGGATTTACTGAGTAAAAATGCATTTTAGCAGTGCTGTGATGAATCCATTCTTCAAACATTTGTCAAATCAAGACACAAATCAATTTATAATTAAAATTGCTGTAATAAGAAAGAATAACAAGCTTTTCTTGCTTATAAAGAATTTTACTAAAGGGTTCCCCAAGTAAACAAGTAAATCCAGGTCTAAAGGAAAGTCAAAGGCTGTTAATTTCCCACCCACTGAAGAGAACTGTTATTTGAAATGGAAAATAAACAGTTTACATAGGGAAATGTACTGAAATTCCTGTGAATTCCAGAGCGAAAGAAATGCAGTAAAGGAGGAGAGGAGGAGGAAAATTGCAAATGTACAGTACTCTAGAAATCATGTCATGTCATGCAACAATCATTTATTGTCCGCAGCTTTGCCCTGACAAAAAGACATTTCTTTCTGCCTTCTCAACAGAAACAACATTACTATGTCTGCAAATTGCAGTCGGCTAAGATTGCTTGCTTTTTTGCACCACTGAGAATGGATTAGAAACAATCAGGAAATGCCAGCAGCAAGCTGTGCTTCAGTGAAGTGTATAGTGACAGAAATATGATGTAACAAATCTTTGGGTCTTTCCCTCCACCCTAACACCTGTTCATATGAGACACTTACTGCTGAGATGTTATAGACAGCTGAAACAATTCTTCTGAAGCATTTTTGAGGCATGCACAAGCCTACAATTAATCTGTAAATCAAATCAAGTTGACAGGAAAAGGCAGCATCAAAAAAAAATATCCTTCTAACATCTGGGTCTGTTCTTTCCAGAAGGGTAGCTTTGTTAGCAAACACAACAAACAATTCTTTGTTCAAGAATAACAATTTTATTGTGGCATTTGATGCTAGTGGTTCTAGCCTGTGTTATCTTTGGGAACATTTCCTCCAAGTTACATTTGTCCTCCCTACAGGGTCCAGCAGCTACTGTATGAATTCTCCCTGACAGAATCGAGGACGGGAGGAGGACAAGGATGAACTCCGTGGCACCTCCTTCTGACCCATCAACCCCAAGTTCAGGTTAGCCTCACCCTTTCACCCTTCAGAAAAGCATTGAAGATAATCTGTTCTGCAGAGTATTTGGAAAAGAGCCACCTAGAATCTGATGAATAATAATTTATTGTAGCCTAAAGTTGACTTCATCAGATGCATAGCATAAAATATGTATTGTCTCTTAACAATATTGCAGCAATAAAGTAGATGTTGGCCATCAATCTTTTGCAGGGATTTTTTTTTAAAAATTTCCCAGTCTAGCTTGCAGCCCTGATATTGTCTGGAGGCCCTCTCATTAATACTTAAGTAGGCCTGTCACAGCTTCACTCTGCTTCTGAGCCCAGACAAAGGTTATCCAAATGCTCCCACTTGCTGCGACTATTATCCCAAGGAGCAGGACAAAAATGAATAAAGGAAATAGAAATCATTATAGTGTCTATTCAGAAAATAACTTGTTGTATGTGACATAGAATGGTGATTGATACCTGTAGTGTGTGAATAGCGTTCTTTCTATTTAATTCATGTGCAATAGAGATGATTTTGTTTTTCTTTTGTTCAAAGTGCCATAAGACTCTTTGTCACTTGCGCTCTTGTGCTTATATGATTTGGCTGGGGGATTAATTACCTGTGCCAGTGGATTTGTGGTTTTAACCCTGCAGGTAGAAGTTTTGAAATTGAGTCTGGATATATTACATATTATGGATAGTGACATCCTTCGGAGAAATTTTCAGGCCATAGTTCTGTACAATGGACTAGTTTATGAGCTAGAGGCCTGGAGCAACCACAGAATAATTGCTCCATGCCTCAGATTAGTTTTGTGTTGAAAAGGTTATGGATAATTATACCCTTGAATAAATGTGAGCTTCCTATTGCTTCCAGATATCCTTTTGCAACAGACTCAATCTGCCTTATTCAATGATAGTCAATGAAAGGAAGTGGTAATGTATAGTGATCATCGAACAGGATTTGCCCTATTATCAGGCAGAAATATTAGTGACCTATGCATGGCCTTGCTAATCCATGTACAGTAGCCTATCTGCTTGCTGCTCATAGTGCTGACAATGTGTCCTCTAGTCTGTGGAAAGCAGCAGCATCTGCAGAAAACTAGCAGCTTGGACAGCCTTGGCATACCCTTGGGTAGTGTGCTAATTGTGCTCATTTCTGCCCTTCTAATCTACTGCAACATGAGGTTGCCCTTGAAGAGCATTTGGAAAATTCAACTGGTGCAGAATGTTGTTGCACAGGTAGTAAATGGTGACAGATACATAATACTACTACATGAGCTGCACTGGCTACCACTGTGTTTCCAGTCCAATTCAAGATGCTGGTTGTCACTTTTAAAGTCCTCCATAATTTGGGACTGGGTTTCCTGAGAGATCATCCTTTACCAAGAATGTCCCATTTGATGTAGCAGATTGAGCATGCTGCAGATCCTGACAGCCAGAGATTGTCAAACAGTGAGAATTAGAAGACCGGCCTTCTCTGCTGTGACTCCTGCTTTGTGGAATATTCTCCCCTCAGAGTGTAGAGAGTAGAGACAATCCTGTTGACCTTTCAGAAGGCTTTAAAAACCTGGCAATGTACCTGGGCCTGGAGCATATATAAAAGGCTCTATTTCTTGGTTTTATTGTTAGCCAATTAACTATCTTGACTGCTATGTGAACTTATTTTCGGTGTGTTTTCATTGTTTCATTGTTTTTAATTGTTTTAACAGGTTCAGCATTTGACTGAGATAAGCAGCTATAGAAATTGAAAAAATAAACGGCAATGAGGCCAAAATGAGGCCATGTAGGTGGTGAGGTCATTATGGAAATACTGCTCTTTGACACAAACACCAAAGAGGATGCCCTTTTCTTCATCCATCCCCTTACAGACACCCACACTGGGAAAGGAGGGTGATCTTTGAGTGAAGACTCCCCTCCCATTTACTAACTGCTACAGTTTTGCTGCTACAAATAAACTGACTTTGTATAAAATATACAAAAGTATGAAGGCTATTGCTTAACACATTTTAAGCCAACCTGAGTCTCCGGAGAAGGGCGGCATATAAATCAAATTTAATAATAATAATAATAATAATAATAATAATAATAATAATAATAATAATATTTCAGTTAGGAATATGAAGTTCAGGATTTGCCCCACCATCAGGAAGAATAAGACATCCATATCACAAAATTACCATTGTGGCTTATCTTGTTATTCCTTTTTTTTTTTCCCCTGGGGCTGGGAAGAGGTGCTTTTGGAATTGTCTTTCCTCTGGGCCAAAATTACACATCTGAATAAGGATAATGGACCTTGACTGGGTGTGTCAAATCTTTCAGCTTTCAATTTCCAAACATTAGGGGTGCTCAAAAGTTGTGACATGCCTTGGGGATTGTAAAGATATTTTGGTTACTTTAATGTAATTTAGATGTGCTTGGTAAGTAACTGCATAAATATCATACCTTTTTGTTTGTTTGTTTCATTTAGTAGCTCAGTTTCAGGTAGCAAAATGACATGGGGCAGCCCTCAGAAAAATATTTTCCGCCCTTCTGTTCCACACTCTTCTGTTTCCATAGTTCTTCCAAGACTATAATATAGTATTACCTTGTGTGTCACTAAAGCCAGTTTTTATATCCAATAAAGTAAAATACCAAAAATTTGGTGGAAGTCATTTCCTCTTTGAAAATTCCTTGAAGAGTGCATTCCCCAGATATTATTTCATCCCATGTTTCAGAGAAGACAAAGTTGATAATACTTACTATTTCATTTACAAGTATTGATAGTTTTATTCATTTTCTCTTCCTTCTCTTCACCTAGTACAGATAAATACAAATATACAAACTTTAATAAAATTATGTTTTAATTTTGTAGGCTACATTGGAAATGTTTTTGAAGGCAGGTGATAAATTCTTCAAATGACAGGTTGATTATTTAATGTAAATATTAACTAAGAAGGTTATAAACAAGCAATAATTAATGAAAAAGAATGCATAAGGATAGACTGCTAACCATTAAAACATGGTGCCAGTATGAATCATTAACTGAAAATTAGTTAGAACAAAATCCTTTTAAATGTTACTAATCAAGAGCAATTGCCAGAGTGTGTACAGTGTAACTATTATTTTGAGACAACCCAGGTCTCCCACCTAGCAGGAAGAGCTTGCTGGCTGCCAGAAAGGAAAAAAGCCCAGAATCAAGTGGATGTGATTCTACTGAGCTGGGGCATCTTTTCAGCTTTCACATTTTAAAAATAAAATTTGTTTATTTATTTATTATTTATTATTTAAATTTCTATACCGCCCTTCTCCAGAATAGGACTCAGGGCGGTGAACAGCCAAAGTAAAAAACAATACATACAAAATTTAAAAGCAATTTAAAATAATTAAATATTATTGGCCGTAAATTAAAATAACCCAATTTAAAATCAATTTAAAATTAACTCAAGCCAGCCCCGCTAGTTGAAATAAATGGGTTTTCAGGGCCCGACGAAAAATCCGGAGGTCTGTTATTGTCCGTATCTCTGGGGGGAGGTTGTTCCAGAGGGTGGGTGCCGCCACAGAGAAGGCTCTCCCCCTGGGAGTCGTCAGCCGACATTGTCTGGCGGACGGCACCCTGAGGAGGCCCACTCTGTGCAAGCGTACTGGCCGGTGGGAGGCTATTGGTGGCAGAAGGCGGTCTCGTAAGTACCCCGGCCCTAAGCCATGGAGCGCTTTAAAGGTGGTCACCAACACCTTGAAGCGCACCCGGAAGACCACCGGGAGCCAGTGCAGCTCGCGCAGGAGAAGTGTTACATGCAGGGCCGGATTTTCCTATAGGCTAACTAGGCTTCAGCCTAGGGCCTCAAGATCAAGAGGGGGCCTCAAGATCAAGAGGGGCCTACATTCAAATTGTTAGCAAAATTAAAATTACACTTTCACTATAGGTGAAAGGGCCTCATAAGTGGAATAGCCTAGGGCCTCTTTTCATCTAAATCCAGCCCTGGTTACATGGGAGCGCCTCGTCGCCCCATAATCCCCCGCACGGCCGCGTTCTGGACCAGCTGGAGCCTCCGGGTGCACCCCAGGGGGAGCCCCATGTAGAGAGCATTGCAGTAGTCCAGGCGGGAAGTGACGAGTGCCTGAGTGACTGTGCGTAAGGAGTCCCGATCTAGAAAGGGGCGTAACTGGCATATCAGGCGGACCTGATAAAAAGCTCCCCTGGCCACGGCCGTCAAATGATCTTCTAACGACAGCCGTGCATCCAGGAGGACGCCCAAGTTAAGAGCCCTCTCCGTGGGGGCGAGTGATTTGCCCCCAATAGCCAGCGATGGCGTCAGCTGGCTATATCGGGACGCCAGAAGCCACAGCCACTCGGTCTTGGAGGGGTTGAGTCGGAGCCTGTTTCTCCCCATCCAGGCCCGCACGGCCTCCAGGCACTGGGACATCACTTCAAGGGCATCGTTGGGGTGGCCTGGGGTGGAGATGTACAGCTGGGTGTCATCAGCGTACTGATGGAACTCCACCCCGAAGCCACGGATGATCTCACCCAGTGGCTTTACATAAATGTTGAACAGAAGGGGCGAGAGGACCGACCCTTGTGGCACCCCACAAGCAAGGTGCCTCGGGGTCGACCGCTGCCCCCCTGTCAACACAGATTGTGAGCGGTCAGAGAGGTAGGAGGAGAACCACTGCAAAATGGTGCCCCCCACCCCCAACCCCGCCAACCGGTGCAACATGATACCATGGTCGATGGTATCAAAAGCCTCTGAGAGGTCTAACAGGACCAGGATAGAGGAGCAACCCCTATCCCGAGCCCTCCAGAGATCATCCACCAACGCGACCAATGCCGTTTCCGTGCTGTGCCCAGGCCGGAAGCCGGACTGGAGCGGGTCTAGATAGACAGCTTCATCCAGGTACCGGGGAAGCTGTTGCGCCACCACACTCTCAACAACCTTCGCAACAAAGCGAAGGTTGGAGACTGGACGATAGTTAGCCAAAACAGCCGGATCCAGAGAGGGCTTCTTGAGGAGGGGCCTCACAACCGCTTCTTTCAAAGTGGCCGGCAGGACCCCCTCACTCAAAGAAGCGTTAACAATCTTCTGGAGCCAGCCTCGTATTAAATTGAAAAGATGCTATCAGAGTTCTAGTTTCAACAAAGTAGAGCATCATTGAAAAGAATCTGCTGAAGGTAGCTTCATCACATAGCTAAGGGCCTCTGGGGCCAAACCAGGCACTATCAAGTTCCTATCCGAAGGCTGTGAAGGACCCCTTGGATTATGAAGGCTACAGCAGAAATTCAGGGATTAAAGATTAATGGAAATATCTTTGAATCAAATCCACTTCCATAACATGTCCATGTAGTGTTCTTCTTGTGGAAAAGAAGCAAAAACTTCCCCTATTCAATCTTCCCTTGTTCCTTAAGTCCCAATCTCACAGCCATTTCCAGGGCACAAGGTGAGAAATTACACTACAAAAAAAGATAAGAAACTTGGCAATGTGGCTGGGAATGTCCAAAAGTGGCAGATCATTCAGGAAAACATTCCTTTCAGGATACCAGAGATTCCGCCCATCAATAAACAAAAGATCCCTTCCTCTGTGTGACTACTTCTTCTAACTACTATGTTAATTAAGCAGGAAGTCAGTTGATATGGTAAACAACCACAAGCTCAGCAATTTTAAAGCTAAACTTTTAAAAAATTGATCACTTGTGTATTCTACTTGAAATCTATAGCACAGCCTACCTTGAGGATATTTCTTGTCTTGGTTTCTGTTGTGTTAGAAGAAATGGAAATCAATGACACATTCACTCTGCTTAATAAATGAAGTGATCAGCATAATGTACTGCTTTCTTTAGCTAAATACAAAGTTTCAACTGAGAGAAGAGGGTCCTCTATTAACCAACCTCTCTCTGCATGTGGAGACTGTGACGGAAGGGGATTTCCCTATGTACATATGTACAATAGCTTACTTCAACCTGCTGTTCCCCATTTATACTGTGAACTGCAGCTCTTAGATTTTCACAACCAGCATGAAGCAGAGATTACTTTTACAATTACTAAGGAGTAATTGTATATAAAAAAATAAGAGATTTCTTCTGGAACACTTTCTCTTTATATGTACAAGTAGTCTTTGATTTATACCAATTCATTTAATGACCATTGAAAAAGGGTACTTAAAACTGGTGCTGGCACTTACCACCAACCATGGTAGCATCCCCATAGTCATGTGATCATGTGATTGGTTGCTTGGCAACCAGCTTGTATTTACAAAGGTTGCAGCATCCCAGGGTTATGTGATTGCCATTTACAACCTTCCCACTTGACTTCCAACAATCCAAGTCAATGGAGGAGACTGAATTCACTTAATGACTCTGTGATACATTTAACAACTGCAATGATTTACTTAAAAACATAGCAAAAAAATCAGCTAAACAGACTCACTTAAAAATCACCTTGCATAGCAAAAAAAAATTGTTGTGGTATTCAACACTTCAAATTCTTTGAATGTTGATTAAAGAAAAAAAAATGGAATAACATTACTCTTGTTTAAGCCAGACATCTAAAAAAAACAATGATAAAGATTTGCATTGTTCCAGGCTGTCAGGTTGCTTATAGTATTCATGAACCTATAAATCTATCCAACATAAACACAATGGAATTCTTTTAATTATGTCAACCTCTTGTCTTCTCAACAACTTAGGAATCAGCACTGTGTACGATGGCTCTGTATCTAGGCTTAACTTACAGTAAGATCAATAATTCTGTAATGAATGCTATTACCGTGTCCCACATTACTGTTGCAGAATATATTAATTAAAACTGATAACTATAATGGAGGGAGAGCAGGAATCCAAGAAAGTTAGTTTGCAAAGCTAGAGTTAATAAAATGGTTCTCACCTGCAAGTGTGGTGATAAATCATTAAGCAAGGTGAATGTGTCATTTATTTCATTTTCTTCTTGCACAGCAGAAACCAAAACAAGAAATATTCTAAAGGTAGTCTCTATTTAGGTCTCAATTATAGCACATAACTGATAAAATTTTTAAGTTTAGTGCTTTAAAATTGGACTCAGTTGCAAACCAAGAGTTTGTTGTGTTGCCTCTACAAAAAGTCTATATTTTCAATGTTCTATTTATCTTTGCCCAGCTTTATGACATTTCAGACTTTTTTTTTTGCAAGAGTTTCTCTGTGAAGCAATAGGGACCCCAAAAATAGTAGGTCAGTGAAGTACATGCTTCAAAAATAATTCCGAGAAATTGTTTTAGGCTTCACTCAAATGCATTTCTCTACCAATATTTAAAGCACTTGCTGTTCAGGCTTCTAAGGAACCCTGGAAGAAAGGGGTAATTATTCTAGGAATGACATTAATCTTAATAAATACTAGTAGATTCCTTAAAGCTTTCTACAAAGCATTATATATTTTTTTCAGGGATGTGCAAAACTTTTTAAAAAGTCAGACTACTTTAATAAATACTAGAGAGGTGCAGTGCTTATAGGATCCTTCTCCTGAATAATGTTTGAAACACATACAGTGCTAACAAAAATCTCAGTCCATTTTATAAAACAATATAATATCATGGCTTAGGCCCGGGGTACTTGCAGGACCATCTCCAGCCGTTCTCCCATCGTCCTGTGCGCTCTCACAGAGTCGGCCTCCTCAGGGTGCCGTCGGCCAAACAATGTCGGCTGACGACCCCCAGGGGGAGGGCATTCTCTGTGGGAGCCCCGACCCTCTGGAATGGATTGCCCACTGAGCTCAGGACAGCCCCCGACCTTCTTTCCTTCCATCGCGAGCTGAAGACGTGGCTCTTCCGCCAATTAAACTGATCCGTTTGGGGGTACACTGGTATAATTTTAAATCGTTTTTTAATTGGGTTACTGATTTTAATTTGGTATTGTATTGTGATTTGTATTGAAGTTGTCATTTTGTAAGCCGCCTTGAGTCCCTAGGGAGAAAGGCGGCATATAAATCGCAATAAATAAATAAATAAATAAATAAATAAATAAATAAATAAATAAATAAATATTTTTCTTGAGAAACACCATTGAATTTCCTGAGTGTTCTTCAGCATCTGGGGCTTAAATTTTTACAATACAAACCAGAATCAATTCACATTCATTCAAACCCTCCCTGTCCTTGTAAATTTCCAAACAAGGGCTGACATTCTCTATTTAGATGTTCAGTGGATTTCATATCCTTCTTCAAGTATGCTGTATCACATAATGGCTAACCAGGGTCATTAAGAAAGTGCACAAAATAAACAAGGGAACAATAGCTTTGTCTTACCATTGTTCCCTAGTAGTTGATATTTAAGATATGACTCCAGAGACAACAGTTGTTAAAGCAAGTAAGCTGATCCCCATAAATTTGCTCAATCCTCTTTTAAAATAATCTAAAATGTTAGCCATCACCACATCTGAGGACAGCAAATTGTAGTTTAATTCTGTATTGAGTAAAGCAATAATGTGTGAATCTATTTAAGGTGGGTTACACAGAAAATAACTGGCCTAATGTTTATTTCTTGATTGATTTTTGTAGCTGCCCAAGAAGTGACTCAGTGCGCTTCAGTGGCTCCAATTGCCTTGCAGTTATTTCAGTACTTTAACCACTATATCACATTGGCTCTCTAAATCTTTGATAACAAATAACTTCATGAGTAGGTGAGTAAATTGGATTGTTCATGTCATTGTCTATTTTGCATGATCAAAAAGCTTGAAAATCCTAGAATGAGGTAATTATGGGTCACATTCAGATGGGGAAGTAGAAATAGACTTTGTTTAAAAGATATGACAAAAAAGGAACGAGTTATAGCTGATAAGACAGACTGAACTGAAAATGAATTTTAAAATGACAGGTTACAAGGATACGGAAAAAGATACTACTCTGGACATACAAAAGAAGCTGGTTGACATCCTAATTAAAATGGGTATACAAATTACAAACTGAGAATGAACTGGATACTTTTTTAATATTGGATTGACAAAATAGGTTCACTTAAGCTTTAAAGAATTTTGTGAGAAGGAACAAAGAGAAAATGAAATAAGGTTCTACTTCTAATCTGGTTTCTTTTCCTAATGACTTTGCTTGTCAGAAAGTCACAAAAGTGGATCAGGTGACCACACTGTAATTATTATAATTACATCCCCATGGGAATGCTACAACAGTCATAAGTGTGAAAAATGGTCATAAATCACATTTTTCAATGCTTTTGTAACGTCAAATGGTCATTAAATGAACTGTTATAAGTCGAGGACTCCTGTCTCATATGATTACACTGGGTGTGGAGGAGGGGTGGGTTCTACTTACCTTTACTACTGGTTCACAATGGGGCCACACATGCTCTCTCACTTCGCTCACGTGCGGGCGCGCTCTTTTGCGCATGCACAGAAGCATTCTGATGATGTTGAGGTCGATGGGTGGAGCCTTCTGCCAGTTTTACTAACGGTTCTATAGAACTGGTCTGAACCAGGGGCAACCCACCACTGCTGTGAAGCAAAGATGAGTGGATTGACTTCATTTTATCTCTTCATTTTTATATACAGATTTATGGAATAATTTCTCTAAGTATATTTTTAATCTAAAACAAACTCACCAGATTGGACTGAGATAAACAGAACATTTGCATGTATTTCTTTTAAACATATTCATTGTCGAGAGATCTCTTCCAGTGTTTTAGCCTTGAAGAACTCAGCACACTTACGCTAAATACCAGGGTATTTGCAAACAGATCTCTTTCTTCTCTAAAGATTTGCAGAATGCACAATGTTGTAGAGTAGCCAACACTAGAAGGGCCATGGCTGAAGTTTCTAGCCTGCAAAATACAATGCCAGGCATTTGAAATGATAAAGCTAAAAATGACCACTTTCTACTTTTACACAGTAAAATCATCCTCTGTCCAAAGCCCCATGGATTATTTATTTTCTCCCAGGGAAGGATGAACACTGGCTGAACTTTATTCCTGGCAGCAGACATCCTGTTGTTGCTGTTAGGAGCAAAACACCAAGTTTCTTCTCAGCAGGACCTGTGGCAACTTCTTTTTAATCTAGTGACACTATAGATAGTAACATAGTGATGCCATAATAATAGGCACCATAGCTTGCTATGCTAGTACATCTGTCATTTCATCAAAGTGTTTGGAAAAATTATATACGACTGCCCATTTGTTTTTCGTATAGAAAAAACAGGTATCTTAGGCTGGTCACATACAAATCTTAGAATTTATGTGCTATATGCATTCTCATCTCTTAGTTCCAATGTAGGAGAAATTATTAAATAGAGATTGAGAGAATCATAAATATAACCAGGGGTATCTGTGGGAAAGATACTAGGGGTATCCGTGGGATTTTAACCCATATGTAAAAATGGGTAGGGTGGCTGTGTGAGCCACAATGATTCTCATTATCTTGATTTTAATTAAAGTCAAATGAAAACATCATTTAATCTATAACCTATCCTGATCTAGTACTTTTTGGAACACTAATCATTGGCAAATTGATCCAAGCCAAATGTACCCCTCAACTCAGAAAAAGATGTCTAGCACTACTAAAGAAACAGGGCAGCAAATATACTGGATAATTGATTTCACTTCTCCAAGTTCTTCATCTTTTCCTACTGTCATGCCAAAGAAATATTCTTTCTGACTGTGTGTGTCATGAAACATTTGTAAGAAATATTGGTCACAGGAAAACAAATAACTGTAGTAGTCTTATTAGATAAAAACTGAGTAAAAAACATCAGAATGTCTGCTGCAATGACAGCATGTATAGGAGAAACCTGTTGCCAGATGGGAAAGGAGAAACAATAACAGCTCTTTATAATGGAAATTAGAACAATTACTTGAAAGGTGACCTACATGGCCTACATTTATTTATAGTCTACATTTATTTTTCTCAGTAGGAGGGTATCCACCTTCTAATATAGATTTAGAATTTAAAAGCACAAGAAAAAAATGTTTGTGGCAAATATAAAATTGCTTGCATCCTGTTTTGTACATAACTTCTCAACAGAGAAAATGGTTAAGCCAACAGGAAAGTTTATTTCCTCCTTGAAAGTGATCCATGTTTCACTTTTAATTTCAATGATTTTACTTTTAAAAGCTTTGCTTAATTCAAAGAAAGAGAATACTGCCAAAATTTGAAGCAATCAAAGATTAGCGGAAACTAAAATTTATCTGTCTGTATTTATGTAATGATTGTAAACTAAAATTTGACAACACAGCTTTCTGTAAGGTTAGATTCAGACCTCAACGCATTTGCAAGCAATTCAGGACATGCTGGGATTTACAGGATGCAAGTTTAGTTGAATTTCTTGATATGTTGGGAGAGCACCTCCTATATTGCATTTTTATTTTGTGTGTGTGTGTGACAGCAGCTTGTCTGTTGAGCTATCTTTTGGTGCAGGTTTAATGCTAGAAATGTGCTAGACCCATTTCTAGAAGTAGCCTGGCAGTCATAGGAGTGGGAGATTGCATACCTGTGACTTATTCCAGTGGCCAAACTTTCCATCTCAAGCACCAGCTGCTCTTGCCCAACCCTCACCCACATTAGGGAGGGTTTGTTTTTCTGCCAACATGAAACATTGCATGGAAGAAGAAATTAAGCTGGGGAATTCCACCAATCACTTTCTCAAACTGCAAGCACAGCCCATTTGCTAATCCCTTGATTGAGATAGAAGAGGGTTTGGTGATAGGTACAGTGCAAAGCACTATTTTTTTAAATGGCTCCTAGCCTGGAGGAAATCAGTCTGATTTGTCTTTAGAAATCTATGGGCAGCTATAGTCAACAAGAACAAAAAAAGGTTGGTTTTTTTTTCAGCTAAGCAGCAAGGCTGGTGTTTGCAAGCTGGCAAATCAAAAGTTTTTTTTTTATATAGCTTGATGATTAGAACAAATTACCGCGCACTAAAATGTATAAACCAAAACTTTAAAAGAACTTATTAAAGCTTAATAAGCTTAATGGGGCTTATTTCTCTTCATGATTCTTCCCAGAGATCTGCTATGTTCATGGAAGGTGTGAAATACTTCTGAATCATTGCTGAAGCACCCACAGCCCTATTTTGGCCCTTGTTGCACATCTAGGGAATCAGCAAATCACAATTTGAAATTGCTAATCCTCAGCTGTTGCCTGACCACTTGAAAGCATTAAGATTGTACAACTGCTACAGATGCATCTTATTCATAGCATTAAACAGAATTCTATGGTTTCTCATTAACCTTCATGCTCTATAATTATCTGTCTTTTCTCAAGCTCAGGCTGTGGGAAACTTGCAAGCAGCCAATCAGCATTCATTTTGCGGCCCTGGGGTGAGCAGGGTGAAAGTATTACAGCCGTTTGAGGAGACTGAGGAGAATTCTACAGTGCAGTCTTATGACCATTTCAGAAATTGTAGTGGGTTGGTAATGGGGCTAGGTTGGTCTTCATTCTGGCCACTGCAAGACCTCACTGGTTGTTCCCCAGCTTCTTATTCTTTCCATTTATGCAGAGAATGCAAGCCTCTTCAGTTGGCTCCTGTGTGGTCCAATTTACCAATGCTGGCCTTTTCCTTCTGGGATGTTGTTCTCCTCATCAATTTCCATGCCGTTACTTTGCTTTCCCATATTTACTCATGGATGCCTTCCAGCTCCCCCTCTTCCCATATTATCTCCTCTGACACTAATACAGACCCTTTTTCTCCTCTCTCTTAGGACACCAGTGTAACTCTAAAGCTAAAATAAGAGAAAAAGTTATTCTTTTGAACCTACGTTCTTGTGAACTTTGAAGCAAAGAACTGATAGTTCAGCTTTCTGACATTGTAAGGAAAGGGAAACTTTGCAATATCATGGAAAAAGAGTGGGAAAGCCCCTTTCTCAACCAGGTTGGGCAAAATGCATGTATGGATGGGCATTTGCAATCTGCAGATCCACTGTTAGGAGAAGGGCACAATTTGGCTCAATAACAACTTGGAATCATTTTTGAAAGCCAGTACTAGCCGGTTAAGGCTAGAAACCAGGAGATTGGGAATTCTTCTCTCACTTTAGGCATGAAAGCTAACTGGCTGACTTTGGGCCAGTAGTGCTCTCAGCCCAACCCACCTCACAAGTTTGTTCTTGTGGATGAGGAAAGAGTTTTGGGGATGTTTGCCACTCTGAGTTATTTATAAAAATAATAAAGGCAATATAAAAAATATCAAATAAAACCAGAAGGGTACCCATTGGAAGATGTCAGAGTTGAATGGACTATGAGCTTCTGGGGCTAAGGATAGTCATTGTATCAATCCATTTCCTGTTGATCTTTTTCTAGTCTAAATAAATTTATTATTAGGATCTGCCATAATCCATCAAACAGATGAAAAAAGCAAACATGTAACCCCCTCATGGCTTCTGTCTCATTTTGCCAGAGTTTTCCCATGCATAAAATTGCAATAATAATGTGAGTACTTGTGCCCTGTGTAAGGAATGCAGGAAGGATTAACATTATTGAGAGGATTATTTAAAACATTATTTGGAGCATTTGCTGGTGCTGTTACCTTGTTACTGTCAATATTATTTTTTTAAATAAACTCTGAAAATGAAAGGTTCCTCCAATCTTTCCTTATGCGCTACATTCTCAAAACTGTTTCTTCCAAAATGTCTCTGACTTGTTACTTCCTTGAAAAATTGAGGCACTGTTCACATTTATTTATTTATTTATTTATTTATTTATTTATTTATTAATCAAATTTCTATACCGCCCTACTCCCGAAGGACTCAGGGCGGTGAACAGCCAAGATAAAATACAGATAATACAAATATTAAAAAATCCCTTAAAATTATTAAATATTTCGGCCAAAACACAGATTAAAACACCCAATTTGTAAAATCACGAATTAAAAAATTTAAAAATTTAAAAGATGGGAGTTAGGCCAGGCCAGCTTGCTGAAATAGAAAAGTTTTGAGAGCACGGCGAAATGTGCGCAGGTCCGGGATCTTCCGTATCTCTGGGGGGAGCTCGTTCCAGATGGTAGGTGCCCCCACAGAGAAGGCTCTCCCCCTGAGGGCCGCCAGTCAACACTGTTTGGCCGACGGCACCCTGAGGAGCCCCTCTCTATGGGAGCGCACTGGTCGGTGAGAGGCTATTGGTAGCAGAAGGCGGTCTCGTAGATACCCCGGTCCGATGCCATGGAGCGCTCTAAAGGTGGTAACCAAAACCTTGAAGCGCACCCGGAAGACCACCGGGAGCCAGTGCAGCTCGCGCAGGAGGGGGGTCACATGGGACCATTTACATTGTGGGTAAATGCTTTGGCTGGATTCAGAGGTTGTGCCCAGTCATATTCTGATTAACTGTAATTTGTTGACACTTCCACAGTTGGCTGGATTCACATTTGCAAAGACTTTCACTATTTGGTTCAACAAGCAGCATACAAATATTGGGAATTAATAAATGGTGCTGAGCTTGTTGATCAGAAGGTTGACAGTTCAGTGGTTCGAATCCATAGTGCCGCATAACGGAGTGAGCTCCCATTACTTGTCCCAGCGTCTGCCAACCTAGCAGTTCAAAAGCACATAAAAAATGCAAGTAGAAAAATAGGGACCACTTTGGTGGGAAGGTAACGGCACTCGGTGCACCTTCAGCATTTAGTCATGCCAGCCACATGACCACGGAGATGTCTTCGGACAGCGCTGGCTCTTTGGCTTAGAAATGGAGATGAGCACCGCCCCTAGAGCCGGAAATGACTAGCACACATGTGCGGGGGAACCTTTACCATTTATACACTGGAATAAACAATAAATTGTGCTAAGCTATAAACTGGAGTAAATAAGATGTTGCTGTGTCTTAGCTCCTAGCTAAGATTTTTCATCTAACTCATTTCAACATCTAAATCAGGGGTGTCAAACTCGATTTTATTGAGGGCTGTATCAGGATTGTGTTTGACCTTGGGGTTCAGGGTGGGCGTAGCCAGCTTGACATCACTCATGTCAGGAGTGCCTGTGGCAGCCTGAGCGTTCTGCCAGTGAAAAGAGACTCCTGATCTCTGTTTCAAGTTGGGGCAGCCTCCTACAATCCTCTCCCAGCAAAAACGGAGCTCGGGAGGGCCGTATCTCTGTTTTCACTGGCAGAGGGTTGCAGGAGGCCATCCCATCCAAAAACAGATATCGGGAGCCCATTTTCACTGGCAGAGGCACCACGGGCTGGTCCTTTGCTGTTTCCAAAGTGGCCCTATGGGCCAGATCTAAGCACCCCAGGGCCAGATCTAGCCTTGAGTTTGAAACCCCTGATCTAGACTAATCCAGGGACTGGACATGATTTAGAAAGCAAAAGGCTAAAATCTGTATGACTTGGTAAGGGAAATATAAATAGCTAGTTTATGTGTCTTGGTTCTGGGGGGGGGAGAAATTGTCCCCCTCAGAATGGGCTCGCAATTTGTGTGTCCTCCTAGACTCACAGCTAAGATTAGAGCAACATCTGTCAGCTGTGGCTAGGGGGACCTTTGCACAGGTTTGCCTGGTGCACCAATTGCGACCCTACTTGGATCAGGAGGCTCTCCTCACAGTCACTCATGCCCTTGTCACTTCATGGTTAGATTATTGCAACACGCTCTACATGGGGCCACCCTTGAAAAGTGTTCGGAGACTACAGTTGGTCCAGAATGCAGCCACGCAAGCTGTCGTGGGTGCACCTAGGTACACCCACATTACACCAATTCTCCACAAGCTGCACTGGCTCCCTATTGGTCTCTGGTCACAATTCAAGGTGTTGGTTATTACCTTTAAAGCCCTACATGGCTCAGGGCCAGGCTATCTTCCAGACCGCCTTCTACCACATAGCTCCCAGCGACCGGTAAGATCCCACAGAGTTGGTCTCCTCCAGGTGCCATCAGCTAAACAATGCCGGCTGGTGGTCCCGCGGGGGAGGGCCTTCTCTGTGGCTGCCCCAGTTCTCTGGAACCATTTACCTCCTGAGATCCGGACCATCCCCACCCTATTGGCCTTCCGAAAAGCGGTGAAGACCTGGCTTTTCCGGCAGTCCTGGGGCCGTTGATCTCACTGTTGCGATCTGGCGAGATCTGGCCATGAATGGTGTGAATGGGTTTTAATTGTTTTTAATGTTTTAATTTTTAATGTTTTTATATAATGTTTTTAAATGCATTGTAAGCCGCCTTTAGTGGTGGCATACAAGTTGAACAAATAAATAAATAAATAAATATATGCTTAGTTAGATTAGATTAGATTAGATTTATTAAATTTGTATACCACCCTTTTCCCGAAGGACTCAGGGTGGTGAATAGCCAAGATTAAAATACATACAATATAAAAATTAAAATAAATTAAAATAGAATTAGATCAGTTTGGCTTCCCCAAATTTTAAAACCCTTTACCCATAAAATAACCCATTACAATTTTAAGCCAGCCCGGCTTGCTGAAATAAGAAGGTCTTCAAAGCTCGGCGGAAAGTACGGAGGTCCGAGATCAGTCATATTCCTGGGGGTAGCTCATTCCAGAGGGCGGGTGCCCCCACAGAGAAGGCTCTCCCCCTGGGGGTCGTCAGTTGACATTGCTTGACCGACGGCACCCTGAGGAGACCCTCTCTGTGGGAGCGGATTGGCGGTGGGAGGTTATCGGTGGCAGAAGGTGGTCTCGTAAATACCCGGGCCCTAAGCCATGGAGCGCTTTAAAGATGAGAACCAATACCTTGAAGTGCAATTAAATTGGCTTAATTTCTTCATATTTCTTTATCTACTTCATATAAGTGAATGGCTTATATATTAATTTAATTACATAACCACACAAATATATTTGTAAGGCTTTCTGCTTAGTGTACAAGGGGTATATATTTGCAGGAGCTTTTTATCTTGGATTTTTGTATTTCATATAAAAATAATACATTTTAAAACAGGCATGGAATTGGCCAGGAAAATTGTACGCTTTGCCATAACTTAGTTTACTGTTTCAACTTTCTCAGTGGGTCTTTCAAAAGACTGGTTCTACATTATAATCTTTTACCATCACAGAAAAACCCTTCTGAATGGTTCCTCATAGTTGTGACAGACCAAAGAAAAACACTTCTATAATTATTTTTCTAGTCCTGACAGGTTTATAAATGGACTTGGACAACTAGGTCACATTTCAGAAATAACACTAAATGCTGGCTACATAGTCACTTGACATTTCTTCCTTTCGCATTAATAGAATATACTTCACACAAGATGCTATTTGCAGGTGAAGAGGACAATTTTCCTCAGAAAAGAATTGCTTACAGAATAAAGGTTAGGCAGCAGCTATACAGATTAAAATAGAGCTATAAAGGCCAGCTTTAACACAAATAAGTGAATTGAAGAAGGAAATAACCTTGTGGACTTTGATCAGGAAGAGACATAATATATGCTTAAATTCAACATTTCATGTTTACTATCTATGACAGGAATCTATGCAAACTGAGAATACTTGCTTTAAATGATAAATGCTGTAAAAGGTAAACTTGATATTAAATCATAAAAAGGAGATTTATAGGAAGTGGCCAACAGGACTATATTATATTGGTGGGATTTGTGATGGCATTTAACAAATAAAATGTCAGTTTAACTGTACAGAATTAAAGGGACCCATTGACATTCTGATCAAGGACACAGATTTTACTGCACCCTTCATCATCTCTGAAAAGTCATATAGCTAAAAAGATTTCCCAGATGCTTGCCTAGAGAAGGCTCTGGTAAAAGCAGGAACAGAAAAAAGAAGAATGTTGGGAAGAGAGCAATAGACAAAGATCCACATGCCACAAATAAAAACATGTGAACAAAAGATAACTCTTTTTTAGAATCCCTTTAATTTATGAGCCTTGCAGTATTCCAACAATAAGATGCACATACAAATGAAAATGGCTTCAGCTGGGTGGTTGTAGATGCTGTTTTGCCTTTCTTCCACTACTTATCTGATGGATGGGTTTTTGAGGGACTGTCACAAAGAAGTGGATGTCAATCTATTTTCCAAGGCAAGATAAGAAACAATGGATGGAAACTAATCAAAGAGCACTAAGGAGAATTTTTCTGACAGAGAGAACATTCCACCAGTGGAACAGTTTGCTTCAGAAGTTGTAGGTGCTCCATCACTGGATGCTTTTAAGAAGAGCGAATTATTCTTTTAATCCAACCTACCTCCACTGAGTTGTGTGGGACATGAAAGAACATGGGAGAACCCATGTATATGAGCTCTCAGAATACAGAGTCAAAAGGAAATAAAATACATAAGAAGATAAGAATGACCCTGATCATCACCATACATTATGAGAGGACTGTTGCTGATGCTAGAACAAAACATATGTATGTGTTTTACTGTAGTCAGTAAAATTCTGCTCCAAAGGAAAACAAAATTGCAGTTCTGATTTACTCGTTTTAGGAATAATGGGCACAAAACTGCATCTAATACTTTACAGGTAGTCTTTGTCCTACAACAATTCATTTAGTGACCGTTTGAAGTTACAGCAGAACTGAAAAAAAGTAACTTAGGACCATTTTTTTATACTTATGATGGCTGCAGCATCCCTATGGTCATGTTAGAAGAAATATCCTTCTGGGTTCAGCTCCAAGTGGGGAAAAACTGGAGTCTCCACTGGAAACATGGAGACTGCTTGGAAAGATGGTTTAATGGTGGACAGGATCACATGATTTGAGTTCCTGAACAAAAAAGGGTCAAGATGCTGCGAGTCCCTGGGTTTTTATGCCCTGTCTGGGTTTTGAACTTCCTGGGGCACAGGAAGAGTATCCTGATTGGTTGTCAGACTCCTAGGGGGTCTTAGCTAGCCTTGTTAGCTAATGTAATCTTCCCAGGTGCCATGTGGTGAGTTTCTGTTACTAGATGGGTCCTGTGGTGTTAGTTTCTGTTGCTAGATGGGTCCTATTGTGTTGCAGATGATGGTCCATTGACAAAGATGGGAGAGAACTGAGTTTCTGCCTCTGGCCCATTGACAAAGGGTGGGGAAAGCAAGAAGGTGGGAGCTGCTTCGTCTTTAAAACATGCTTCTCCATTTCTCATCCAGGGAAACATAATATTCTGCCTTTTTAATATTTCCTAAAATATTTCATTCTTCTAGGAAAGGGGTGGGTGCTAACTTCCTACAGTCACATGCTCAAAATTCAAATGCCTGGCAACTGACTCATATTTACAAGAGCTAGTGTCCAGGTGTCACGTGATAAACTTTTTGTGATCTTCTGACAAGCAAAGTTAATGGGAAGTCAGATTCATTTAACAATTGCATTACTAACTTAAAAATTGTAGTGATTCATTTAACAACTGTGGCAAGAAAGATCATAACATGGGGCAAAATTCACTTAACTTTCTCACAAAGCAACAGAAATTTCAGGCTCAGTTGTGATCATAAGTCAAGGGCTATATTTTTATAATGTATCATATTGTATTGTAAGTGGTTGGTGCAGAATGAATACTAGAACAGGATGTTATGCTGGAGGACTTTAAACTTTATAGCTTTGCAGCAGATAATTGTAGTAATAAATAGCACTGATGAAATGATAGACAGATTTTGGGAAAAAGCACTAACTATACCATGGGTGTCCAGCTTTTGGGCTTGCCTGGGTCATATTGAGTGAAGATGAATGATCTTCCGCTACATATAAAATATGTAATATAGTTAATGTATATAAAAATCACAATCACATTCAAAATTTCCAATCTTGTGGGGCCACATTATTAGCTGTCCAAGGCTGCATAGATTCTTTCACCTCTCCTTATCAGGGAGCAAACAGAAATAATCCAAATCATTTTATGGCTTGGGGTGCTGCCAGTATAATCTATCTATCTATCCATCTATCCATCTATCCATCTATCCATCTATCCATCTATCCATCTATCCATCTATCCATCTATCCTTCTTTCTTTCTTTCTTTCTTTCTTTCTTTCTTTCTTTCTTTCTTTTCTTCCTTCCTTCCTCCCTCCCTCCCTCCCTCCCGCCTTCCTTCCTTTCTTCCTTCCTTCCTTCCTTCCTTCCTTCCTTCCTTCCTTCCTTCCTTCCTTCCTTCCTTCCTTCCTTCCTTCCCAGCCTTCTGATATCTGTGACTAGGCATCAAATGACTTGGAAATAGTATACTTATTTGTGTTGAGGAAGTAACATATTTGAAAAAAAAAAAAAACCACCGCAGTATGATGTAGTTGTTTTTAAGAAACTAGAGAAGGTTTCTTTTATAAGGGACAATTACTATTAGAAAGAATCAAGTCTTTTGTTACAGAAAGTGATTTGTTGTAAAATTATATACAAAGTATACTTGATATTTAAATATTAAGGCATGATTTCTTATCTAGGTTGTTTTTAAACATTTTCCCTTTTGTATTTCTAAGGTTTTGTTCCTTTTTCTATGTAATTTTTTTTTAGTCAGGGTTTGGTTTTTAATTTTGGCATTTTCTCTGTCCTCAATAACTTTTTTTTTTTTTTGCACTTCTACATATGGTAACTCTTCATCTTTCCTATTCACACGTTTTCTCGATTATATATCTCTTTTAATACCTAACTCCTTTATTACTTTACAGCTTATCTGTTACATGTTTATTGTTTTTACTATCTCTCTTCTCTTCCTTTCTCTTTCCCAAGTTTTGCTTCTTCCCAGTCTTTCCTTCTGGGTCTGAGGTCAGTTGCTCACATCAGGAGAGCGGTTAAACCTATTCTGTTGACACAATGTCATTCCTCTCTCGCAGCCTTCACCCATCTGCCACTGGCCTCCGTGGGAATTTTCCTCTAATCTAGATGAACCCAGGAATCTCTTTTGTCAGCATCAAAATGATAAACTGCTGGATAAGGAAAGGGGACCATTGTCCTGAAGACTGGTTAGGCACAGAAATCCTGTATGAAAAAGCCAATGTCCACACAGGATCAAGGACATTAAAAAAAAAAAACACCCTCTTTTAGTTCTGTGTAGAAACAGAAGAGGATGCTTCTGGGTTTTTACCCAAGGAGCACACAAAAAATGAGGCAAGGTCATTTCTATACAAATTAATACAGAAAACAAAAGAAAGAGAATCACTAATTGGTTATAAAGTTATACAACAGTCACAATGTGCACAAAGCTAACCCATCCCATAATACTACATTAATTATTTAATTCCACTTCATTATCATACAAGTTGGTTACCTCTGGGTGTGTTTTTTACTATGATAAAATTTGCTTACCCCCAGACCCTGGTCCAGACACCTCTAACCACAGCTTAAGCCAGGGGTGGGTTCTACTTACCTTTACTACCAGTTTGCAATGGGAGCGCGCACATGCGCAGATCGCCAAATATGATGTCAGGATGGGTGGGCGGAGCCTCCCGCCGCTTTTATTACCGGTTTTCAAGAACCGGACAGAACCAGGAGCAGCCTACCACTGGCTTAAGCTACACATCCCATAACCTTCCTTGATTTGAATAATGGGTTCACTTGCAAGGAATTTGAGCTGAATGTCAAAGTCACAACCTGACAATTAGTCTATATAAGACACCTTATATAGATATTTTACTAGAAGAGTACTCAAATCCTCTGCTCGAAATAAAATTCCCTATACCACTAGGCTTGAAATTTTAGGCCTGGATAGCCTTGAACTATGCTGTCTACATTCCGACCTAAGCTTAGTACACAAGATTATTTACAATAACGTCCTACTTGTTAATGAGTAATTTAACTTCAACTGTAATAACACAAGGGCTATCAATAGATTCAAACTCAATGTAATTCGCTCAAATCTTGATTGTAGGAAATATGACTTCTGCAATAGAGTGGTAAATGTCTGGAACACTCTACCTAATCCTGTTGTTAGTCTCTCTAACCCCATACCTTTTACCTTAAACTGTCTACCGTGGACCTTTCACGTTTCTTAAGAGGTCCCTAAGGGGGCATGCATAAGCGCACCAGCGTGCCTACCGTCTCTGTCCTACTGTTCCCATTTATATGTACTTATTTTATGTGTTTATGGCTATGTTTTGCTTATTTATTTCCTTTTATTTGTGCCAACTTTTTTTCATGTGTCCATGTCTATTTCTACTGTTACTTTTTTCCTTGTACTTATTGACAAATAAAAAATAAATAAACAAATGAACAAATAATAAATAAATAAATAAATAAATAAATAAATAAGTAAATAAATAAATAAATAAATAAACAAACAAACAAACCTTTTTTGTCATCCCAGGGAGTGTTTGGGGTAGATTCCTCTAGATCTTACCAAACTGTTAGAGAAGTTGTTCCTTCTGGTAGACAAAGACACAAATAGGCTAATAGGTCTGGATAAAGTCAATTCACATCTTACAAACTCTCTAATTACTTATTAATAAGATAATAAATTACCAGGCCCTCAGGTTGGAGGTGTGTCACAGTTATAAGTAAGAACCAGGCAAATTTCCACTTATCCTTCAGGACAACCAGAATAAAAGGAGAAGTCACGAAGTCCAAAGAGCAGCAGGAAAGAAAATAAGAGAAAACGCTATTGATCTTGTGAAATTTCTAGTACTTACTATATCTCTAGACCAGGGGTAGGTTCTACTTACCTTTACTATCGGTTCACGATGGGGCTGCGCGCTCCTCTGCACATGCACAGAAGCATTCTGATGACGTTGGGGTCGGTGGGCGGAGCCCCCCCACCAGTTTTACTATCAGTTCTATAGAATCGGGGGCAACCCACCACTGCTCTAGACATAGAGTTTAAAAACCAGAATTCATGGAGCATTCAGAATATAATCATAACAGTTTCCAATTCTCTTTTGTACACAACCTAGGGTAAACATCTATTTGCACTAACAAAATCTGTCTAAAGAAAATTGTACTAAAGCCATCTTGGGGCTTCAGTGTTGCCACTTGGTCTACTTCCTATAGTGCAGGGGTCCCCAAATCCTGGTCCATGGACTGGCACCGGGGCACGGCATCCCAGCATCCGGGCCAAGTGAAACCCCATCCATGGGATGCAGGCAGCATGCGAAACCATACCTCCTCTGGTCCACGGAAAAACTTCTCTCCACACAACCAGTCCCTGATGCCTGAAAGGCTGGCAGCCACTGCTGTAGTGGATGAATGCGGCTGCGCGGGGGATTATGGGAGCGATGGGGCGCTCCCATGTGACTCCTCTCCTGCGCGAGCTGCATTGGCTTCCGGTGGACTTCCGGGTGCGCTTCAAGGTGTTGGTGATCACCTTTAAAGCGCTCCATGGCTTAGGGCCAGGGTACTTACGGGACCGCCTTCTGCCACCAATAGCCTCCCACCGGCCGGTTCGCTCCCACAGAGAGGGCCTCCTCAGGGTGCCGTCAGCCAGACAATGCCGGCTGACGACCCCCAGGAGGAGAGCCTTCTCTGTGGTGGCACCTACCCTATGGAAAAATCTACCCCCAGAGATACGAGTGATCTCCGACCTTCGGATTTTTCGTCGGGCCCTAAAAACTCATTTTTTCCAGTTAGCCGGTCTGTCTTGATTTTAGGGTTAGTTTTAAAATTTTAATATTGATTTTAATTGACAAGTTTTAAATTATGGGCCAAATTTATAAATTATTTTAACTTTATTTTTTAACTGTGATGTTTTGTATAGATGTTTTTATCTTGGCTGTTCACCGCCCTGAGTCCGAAAGGAGAAGGGCGGTATAGAAATTTGAATAAAGTAAAGTAAAGAAATTGCTTTCCCTAACAATAATTAAGTATAGGAAGAATTTTTGAAAAAATTACAACTTATAATCATACTACCTATAGTTATTGAAGGCAAGCAATTTGATGAAATTCTGTTGCTAACAGTAATTTAATTAAAATACAATTAAAAAGATAAAAATATCAAGAAATATATAAGAAAATAAAAGAATAATATATAGAAAAAGAAAACTATAATAAAAAGAAAAGAAATATATAAAGAAATGATTTTCCCCTTCATCATAGGTAAAGGTAAAGGTTCCCCTCACACATATGTGCTAATCGTTCCTGACTCTAGGGGGCGGTGCTTATATCCATTTCAAAACCAAAGAGCCAGTGCTGTCCGAAGACATCTCCAGGGTCATGTGGCTGGCATGACTAAACACCAAAGCCGCACGGAATGCTGTTACCTTCCCACCAAAGGTGGTCCCTATTTTTGTTCTTGATTTTTTACATGCTTTCAAACTGTTAGGTTAGCAGAAGCTGGGACAATTAACAGGAGCTCACCCCATTATGCGGCACTAGGGATTCGAACTGCTGAACAGCCAACCTTTCAATCGACAAGCTCAGCATCTTAGCCACTGAGCCACTGCATCCCTTCCTTCATCATAAATATAAACAATTTTAGAAATGTATCACTTTCTCTTAAAATAAAACAAATTATCTCTTCTTCCCATATATCATCTCTTCTTTATAAACAAATCTTTAAAGCCAAGCAAAAGTCTATTAAAGGTTACCAAAGTCAACAACGTATCTATTTTAATCTTGATCAAACCAACCAACCTCATATTCCTTCCTTTTAAGAAACTTAATCTTTAGTCCCTCCAGCTTGGTTTCGTTACATTTTTTTCTTTGTCCTTCTCATCATATTCTTTAAAGCTTTAACAAGCCTCTTTTTTAAATTCAATATGAGAAAATTATCGAGGTCGCCCACTTGGTTTCTTATTTGTAGATCTCTTTTAATAATTAAAATGTCAGCTAACTTCCTTTAAATGTCTAATAAAGCAAATTTTTCTGTATCATTCTTGTGGCCTATTATAACCCATTTTCAGATCAGTCTCAGTCTTGTCAAATATGACTTGTTCCTCTTTCATAACATCTTTTGCACACAGTCTATCTATAAAGACAGATGCTCTTGAAATTAATTTCTGAATCCATTGTTCAAAAATATCCTTCAATATGTCCAGTGTTAAAATAAAGATGTGATGAATTTCTTTATTTAATGAGGCCAGAGAAATCCTGTATCTTCTGCAGAGATCTCGAATCATTTTCACGTGGAACTGAATAAAAAAAAATTGGAATCTTTGAAAATGCTGTTATTTCATTATCTGAAGCCATGTTCATCATATTGGTTTGTTACACACACACACTTCACCCATTCTATTACATTATACTCAGTGTAAAATAATATTTTGACCCAATGAAAGAACAAGCAAGACATCATGTATATAGCACCATTCCATATTGTAAAATGCTTTTCATCTGCATTTTGGCATGGGGTCTATTATCCCCCTCATTTCTTTGAATTATAATAGATGTGGTGTTAATGATAGAAAAGAAAAAGAAAAAGTAGCAATGCAGTAATTAAATGTTGCAAAAATTAGCAAGGTGATAAAAAGACAAAAAGTGAATACATTCTGTAATGTTTTCATAGGTATAGATATTGTCTTTAAAGTCTATAATATTTCCTGGTCTTTTCTACATGATAAAAAAATTTCAGAGACTTAGTCTCAGCTGCTATTAGAAATGAAAGGAAAAGATTACATTGCAATAATTGCAATTAAATATTTATGATGCTATATTTCTGCCCTTCATTTAAGAGAATTCCTTCCCTACTATGAAATAAGATTAAGGTGAGAAGAAGTGACTGCACTCACGCATAAAACAAAGCCAGAAAAATGTTTACCTATAATTTGCTGAATAAACCAGTAATAGAATGCACACTTACAATGTATGGGTTGGCTTATACATGATAATTGAAAACCAAGATATTGTGATATAATATTATATTATAATTATAATATTATAATATTAATGCTAGTAATAAAGTCAAGCTGCTGAGTTGTTGACAACAATTTAGGCTGAAATTCTGCACTTACTTCCACAAGAGTCATTCCATAGAAACTAATATTGCTTACTTCTGAGTAGATATGCATATGATGGCAGCAAATATTAGCTTAAATTATTAATAATAATACTAATTTATTAGTCCATTATAAAGAATACTAAAATCAGAAAATTATCCATAACAGTGTTGTGTTGTGTTGCACTGCATCTCACTTCTTTTCATTCCTGTTCACAAAATATAGAAAGGTGTATTTGAAAACTTCCTACTTTTTAACAAAAACGGAAGTTGTGGTTCAATGCTGACAGACATCTAGAACAGTTCTTTCCAATTGACCAAGAAACAGTTTTATTTTTGTAAAACTAAAATAAAGGTGAAATGTGGAGCATTAGAAACTCTAGTAGCTAGTATGCATTATAAACCTGTCTTTTCTGGTTTTAAATGTATGCCACAATCATCTATTGCTTATATCTAAGTACTGAAGGGTGCAATTATACGGGGACAGTTTAGCACACAGACTCTCATATTAAAGACAAGGCATAAGTTTTGAAATGAACCACAATCCATCAATCGGTAACTTGTTGAGGGCAAAAGAGATAGTGATACATATCTAGAACTCTTATACACTACAGGTTTCTATTAATTCCATTGGAGAAAACACCTTACCCTGTTTTTCAATGTTGCTACAGTATAATATTACAGCAAAAGTCAGTGAAATGATTGCGGAATTTATTCTTGCTAGATCATTTTGTTTGACCAGTTAAGGCGTTTCAGTTTAAGAGAGAAGATCTTGCAAAACATACAATTATGATGAAGAGCAGGACTCAGCTAATTATTCTGAGCCAGACTAATGGATGGTTCTTTTTGAAAAAGAATACAATTACCTATCCAATGAAAGAGGAGAAGTGAAGATCTTAATAATACACTCCTACACACTCGCAATTATGAAACATGCCGGTCTTTGAAAAGATTGCTCCGAAATCATCTTTGCAAACCTTTTGATTTCATTTTTACATTTAGTGTTTCAAAGGGGAAGAAGAAGGACTGGCATGATACACAACTCAGTTGAAGGAGGTCATAGGTTCACATCACAAAGGGATGTAAAGAGAATGAAGTGCACATTTCCTCAGCCATTTCATCTCAAGGGTTTTAAATGGGTCCTTCTTTTCTTTCATTACTTTTGATAGATGTTTTAATTGCAATGAACATATTGGTCTATTTCTCTTTTTGTTGCTGTTTTTAATGCACCTTATCAAAGGATGTGGCTCCATATTTAGCAGCTCATGTATTTTGCATATAAATGGATTGGGGAATGGAATGGATTTCCATATTTTCTATCAATTTTTCTTTCACATTTTTCTTTCACATTTCCATCCATTTGTATATGTGTCTATTATCAGTTACTCACTGGAGAAGAGCCTAATGCTGGGAAAGATTGAGGGCAAAAGAAGAAGGGGACGACAGAATGAGGTGGCTGAATGGAGTCACTGAAGCAGTAGGAGTGAGCTTAAATGGACTCCAGAGGATGGTAGTGGACAGGAAGGCCTGGAGGAAAATTGTCCATGGGGTTGCGATGGGTCGGACACGACTTCGCAACTAACAACAACTATTATCAGTTAAAGGCCACATTTCAGGAGATACTAAAAAAAGCTGTGATAAGGTTAGTGATATGCCTGTGCATTTTTCTTCCTATAAATTAACTTGAAGTCCTGTGGAACCACACAATTACCTTTCACTGTGTTTCTGACGCAATACACAAGAAAATGTATCATGCTGCTTTCAATTTATTTGCTGGGTTTGTGTAACTATGGCAGAGATAATAAGTGAAACAGTTTGCAGAATATTCAAGATACTGGTTTTGTTATATGCTTATACCAATCTAAGTATGGGGCAATGGACAAGAGGTAATGTTCAACACTTGGAATACAGAAGCTTTTATTGATGTTATTATAATCATTACCTGATCATTCTGAGCTGTTGGAATCTTTGAGATAATATAATGCGCTGGTTTCTTTTGAACTCTGAGTTGTTATAGAATAATGAGACCATCTATTTCCATTTTTTCTTATCTTCAAAATCTTAATATAAATCTGAGCACACAATAAAACAGTTGCATATTACCTATTTCACGTGATCAACTAAGTTACAGAATTCTGTGAGAGAAATCTCCCGGTGTTCTAATCACCATTAAAGGAAGTCTGTACACCAGTGTTTCTCAACCTTGGAAGCTTGAAGATGGGTGGACTTCAGAATCCTCCAGCGCTGGCTGGGGGATTCTGGGAGTTGAAGTCCACCCATCTTCAAGCTTCCAAGGTTGAGAAACACTGCTCTACACATTCAATTTTGACTTACATTTTCCATATTTGATTTGTCTGTTCATACTACAAAGTAATCAGTCCTCTTGCCATTTCCTTTGAGCATTTTATAATCCTCTGAGTTGGTTTTTAAAAGATATGACCATCTGGGTTTTTTGCTTGCAAAATTCTTATTGTCTGTAGCTAAAAAATATAACAAAAGTATTGAAGTACTTCTGAGATGACTCAAACATTGATATTTAAAGTCCATATGGAAAGGAACTGAGACAAGTGAATTTAACTTTTTATCAGATGTTTCGAGCAGCATCTGAAAGTACTGTAGTTTGATTTATTTATTAAACAATAAGATAATTTGTTTACAATATAGATAAAAATAATGCCCTATACAATTCCATGTATATAATTTCATAATTGTTTTACCTTATAAGGATGAAACTAAGATACTAATGTAAGTTTCAGAACAGAGGTTGCTAATATTTTTATTATAATAGCAAAGATGGATATTTTTGACTCTTATGATAAATATATAATTCCTCCCAGCCTTCACAAGAAAGATCAAAAGTAAATAAACAGAACTTGTTCAAACAACAGATCAGCTACCACAAAAAATATGAGGTCCAAAGACCAAATTAAATAATAAATTTGGATATACATTTTAGATGGAACTGTGGCAAGCATTCATTTTTTATTCTGAAGTACAGAGAAAATTGTCCCTGAAACTGATGCAGACAGACAGACAGACAGACAGACAGACAGACAGACAGACAGACAGAATATGGACGTTTTCATTAATATCATCAGAATATGCCTCTTAGGATTCATTTTCACTGAATCATAGCTTGGGGAAGAATTACATTTTCTGCACTGTTACTACATTCAAAACTGCATTGCAGTAACATTCTTTCTTGTTTCTTCTTGTTCATTTGCTGCTTATTAGAAGGATTTGTTTGATACAGTGATTTAATTTAATTTGACCTCTAGAGGTGAGTCATCTTTTCATTTGTGTGCATATACAAATGCCTGCCTACTCAAGAAACCTAGCAAAAAGATGCAGATCTTTACAAAGTCTTTCCTAAGCTTAGAGTTGTAATTATTTATCTCCTTTTTTATTATTTATAAACTGAGGACAAACTAATGCAGAAGATTAAACCTCAAAGATCTGTTGTTGTTTTTTGATATTTTAATTAAAAATAAGAGCAATCCTTTCATACAATAGACTACCTAATCTTCAGAGCTAGTGTTCTAGCAGGAGGAACCAGAAATTACCTTCATTTTATGTCATTTATAAATTTCTGTAGTTCGGTTTCTTTTTCTAGAAGCACATGTGTAGGTAATGGTGTTTTTTTAAAACTCTGGGATATTATGGCTTGATCTGGACATTGAGGATGTCCTTATAATTCTAATTTTGCCTGAAACCTATTAAGATAAGACATGACTCATTTCTGTCATTGAAATTCTCTTCTACCATCTGAAAATACACTCTGCAGCTGCCAGCTGTCTTAAACTGAAATTTCCTAGCAGAACCAAAAGATTTAAAGGCAAATAAGGAACTAAACTGTATAACATCAGGCAGGCTAGACACCCAGTTTGATCTAATGGTTAAGGGCTAAAAATGGGACATCTGAGTTCCAGTTTTCTTATGCATGATGAAGTCCAGCTGGGTGATCTTGGCCAATCATTTTCTCTTAGCCCTAGGAAGAAGACAATGAGAAACCACTTATGAAAATCATCATCTCCCTTTAATGACCCCATAAACCCTTGCGGGGTGGAGTCTGGGCAACTGAATGGAGCTCATATGTTTACTGGCCGGATGCTCTTCCTGTCGCCAATGTGGAGTTATATTCAGCAGATATATTGTCATCATGCCCAGAGAGAGAAACATCTGCCTCTTCCTAGGATCAAACTCACAGCCTCCTGATTGTGAGGTGAGAGCTCCACCTCTAGGCCACGGCACCATTCTATGAAAGTGGTGCTAAGAAAATGATATGGACTTGTCCATATAAACATCAGGGATCAAGACTGATTCACAGGCAGTGTGGAAGCAAGGTAGGTAAGAGTAGCAATTCCAATACAAAATTAAGCCAAATTGAGGATAATCCTAAATAGATCTAATAGTAAATGCAAAGGATCCTGAGAGACAGAGGAAGGGCCTCAGCCAAGAGAATGGTAGGATAAGAAACAGCTTCGGTCACATAAGGAATGGGGGCATGATAAATGTCTCAGAAGGAACACTTTCTATTGGCTTGGGCTGTAAAGGCAATGGGGAAGAAATGTATTTTCAGACTTGCAGGTTTCTGTTAACGTAATTTACAATAAAGTAGAATTAGTTCATCTAGGCATGCTTCCTATCTGGACTACCTCATAACGCTGACAGTAAGTTCCAACATATTGAATCCTATTGGCTACTCTCAAAAATCTAAAGATAGAAAAGATCAGATGTGGTTAGTAGTTGGCTGGGAGTGTATCAAAAAATTCTAACTACATAAGCTAGAATGAGAGAGGGAGGGAGGGAGGGAGAGAGGGGGGGGAAGGGAGGGAGGGAGAGGGGGAGAGATTGATTTATACTCTCTGTTGGGCTTTGAATTTGAGCTTGTATTCTGATTGGTTCTCAGACTCCCATGGGGCCATGCAGAGGTAACTTTGTAGGTTGTCTTTTGAGTCCCAGGCTTGGTTGAGTCTTGCTGGGTGATGTAATCTCCCCAGGTGCCATGTGGTGAGTCCTGTTGCTAGATGGGTAGAGGGCTAATCCTATCTTTGTTGGAATTTGGGTGAGGGCATTTGCTTATGAATAGACCTAGCTATCTCTTTATCTCTTAAGTGCTGACATCTGCTGTGGGCTACTGAGAGTGTGGGGGCTATTTAGAGTAAGTCTTCTTCCTGTCTAAAAAACATGTTTCTCCATTTCTCATCCAGGGAGGCATAATATTCTGCCTTTTTAATATTTCCTAGAATATTTCATTCTTCTAGGAGAGGGGAAGGTGCTAACTTCCTACAAGGCAATGGCAGATTATGGATCCCACAAAAACAGGGATAGCAGGAGCTGAACTTGCAGTAAACTTTCATCAATCTCACTCATTTTTCTTCTGAGCTTTGGATTCAGTAAGATTAAGCTAATTCAGCCAGGCCTTTCATTACTTAGAATGGGTTTATGTATCTGTACAGTTCATACAGTTCTCAGCTGAGCTGTTTGAACAAAAGACTAAATTAGCTCTGTTTTGGGTGTGCATAATGCAGTTCAAGCACAATGGTTTCAGCATGACCCACAGCACTAAGTTACATGAGTCAGGAACATGTTCATTGTAAATGCCAAGATATTAATATCATTTATGACACAAATTACCATTAATGGCAAGAATTCTATGGAAATGCCATAAGATCAGCTGTAACTGTCCACCCCCAATATTCTGACTTCCTCGCTAGTTTTGCTGCTAATTTTCCCTTTCATATCTACATAGCACTTTTTCTATTATTTATTTATTTATTTATTAGTTTGATTTATATGCCACCGTTCTCCGGAGACTCAGGGCGGCTTACAATGCTTTTAAGCAATAACCTTCATACTTTTGTATATACCTGCTTAGTAGGGCTTTTTGCCCCCACCCCCCAAAGTGGTGTTCTATTTTATACAAAGTCAGCTTATTGCCCCCACAAACCGGGTCCTCATTTTACCTACCTCAGAAGGATGGAAGGTTGAGTCAACCTTGAGCCTGGTGAGAATTGAACTCACAGTAATTGCAGGCAGCTGGCAGCTAAATACTACTTTAGCAGTAGTTTAGTCCACTGCACCACCAGGCTCTTAGAAAACCATTGCCTTGGAACAATCTTTTGAACAAAGTTGTGAGCAGGTAAAAGTATCTTGAGGTCATTCAGTCATATTACAATACAATACTTATGTAATATGCAAGAGCTGTGGTTAGAATGCAGTAGTGCAGATTACTTCTGCTGACTGCTGGCTGCCAGCCAGCTCAGCAGTTCTAGTCTCACCGGCTCAAGGTTGGCTCAGCCTTCCATCCTTCTGAGGTTGGTAAAATGAGGACCCAGATTGTTGGGGGCAACATGCTGACACTTTAAACCGCTTAGAGAGGGCTGTAAAGCACTGAGAAATGGTATATAAATCTAAGAGCTATTGCTATTATTTAAACTATACAAAATATTGACCGGATCTCAAAAGATTATTGATCATTACTAGGATCTCAACAGATAAGCTTAGAAACAAACTTTTCTTTTCCATCAGTTTTCAAAGTTCACATAAGTGTCCAGAACAAGCCCAGGTGACATTGCATATCTCACACCAATCACTCAAACTACAAGATTGCATTATGAAATTATATCACTTATACCCATAGGCACTCATGAATACTTACAAAGTTTGGAAATTCCACTTAAACTCATTTCCAGTTTTAACTTAAGTCACTGGTGGTTTTCTAAGCAAAATACCTTCGGTATTAATCCCTTATAACATTCTTCTCCAAGATCTGCATTGCAAACATTATTAGGACTGTAATTCCAGAATTCCTGGCCAGTTGGATGCCATGCCTTCACAATTATGGGAGTTGCTTGCAGCAATTAGAAATCTAGAAGGTCTCAGAGGGAAAAGATCTTTCTTTTTCAGTTCCTTCACACAAGTTATATTTGGGAGACTTTATTTCTCCACAAGAGACCTTGCACAGATTATGTTGTATGTGTGTGTATATGCCACATGTTATGTTATATATATTATTGATACATTATACCAATTGTGCAACAAATTGCTGAGACTAGATAGCGCTTTCTGCTAGCTGGTTGGCATTACAAGGCATGGATCTTAGTGTACAGTCTGTACTTCAAGTGCTGGCTTTCGAACAGCTCTTATTGCCTAGCAACTGCTTGACCATAAAGCACCTTAACAAAATGATAGTATCTTTAAAAATTATGATTTAAATCGAGTTGATTTAAATCAAGCCTTTTTACTAGTGATTTTTTTTTAACCTAAATTATTTAATTTATTTTTAATAGTTTTTAACTTTTATATGTCCTTTGTATTTTTATCTTGGATGTTCACTGCCCTGAGTCCTCCGGGAGTAGGGCGGTATACAAATATGATAAAATAAAATAAATAAAATTTAAATCATGATTTAAATTGTGATTTAAATCAACTCGATTTAAATCAAATCCACCCTGCTCAGCAGCAAGCCTTTTGAGAAGATAGGCCAAGACAATGCATAAAATATCCTAATTCAGCTTTTTAAAGAATATATGCATTTTAAATGTCCAAAGAATCTCACCCACTGATCCACTTGCTTTTCTGGGCTAAGAAAGTAAAGTAAGATTCTTCTGCAAAAAAAAAAAAAAAAAAACATTTATGTGCTGCTTATGCAGGAGTTCTTTTTTAAGCCTCAAAAGTATGTTAACACTATTGCATGTAATATACTGAGGTATAAAAAACAGGGTGTGGTGTATTTAATAATCTAATGATAAAACATATATAACTTAGACTTACTGATATAGTGAAGACTCACACCCACAGCATGAGACAAGTGACAACCAAAAAAAATTAAAATATTTGTGGAAATGATAAGAATGAAGGAGAAAACTGAACAAACTGAAGAACTGCATACAAGGCCCATAAGAACTGTGTTACAAGTGAGACAGTGAAACTGTGAGTTAAGAAAAAAATAGGCACAAGAAGGCACAGATTTGGGAGAAAATACAGAATCACCCCAGGAAAACCAAACTAAATTTAAAGCAGGAAAATAATCTCTCTTGTGTTCAGTCTCTTCCTCTTAGTTGTCTAAATAAATTCTGGTATAAGTATGGGAAACAAAAAAACCCAAACAGCACTCCCCTCAAACTTTGAAAGACATTAATATCATACCAGCAAAAGAGACTATCAACACATCAATCAATGAACATTCCACCACACAATCAACTTTGTCTATGTACAGAAGGAAAGCTGCAACTATGGATTCATCCTCAGGTCTATAACAAATACTTTCCCCTGGTTTTGAGTTGGGAAAAAATATACTGACATAAAATGCCTTACCCCACAATCTGTCTTGTTCATCTCTTGTAATGGGGCCAGTCAGTATTGCTACGTGCCCACAGTGGTATTTTCAGAACAGGGTTTCCTATCTTTTTTCTCCTTTTAGCTTCATCTACTGGTAGGAAGACAAACTGCTAGCTTGTGGCAGGGTTGTGGCAGGGGACCCAGAGTGTTCCTTGTCCTTCCATCTGTGGTTTTTGGAATGAGGCAGTCCGTTTGCAGGATTAATAGATCTTTAGTACTGCTACAATTATGCACCTTGCCAAGTTACCCTATGGCTTAACCTCTTCTCACACCTGCTTTCATGACTGTGTTTTGACAGCTGCTGACTAGTTTGCCATGGTTTTCCACTTTCAGCAACTCACCCTGTAGTCATTCAACTCCTCCATCACCTCATGTAGACTCCTACCCAATGCTGAAAGATAAGGCCACAGTTGCCCCCATCTCTCCAAACTTCTGGTCTTCACTTCCTCATTAGAAATCAGGACTTATACATATTTGAAGAGGGGAATTCCCATGTAAGTCTTTGGCATTTTTGGATACCAAAAGGAATATACACTTCCACAAGGTCTGTATTCCCATGTCTAAACAATAAAAATTTAGAAGCCAGTGAGATAATGGTGCACAGAAATTAGAAACCAAATAGGAGAGGGAATCTTGCAGTGAACCATTCATATTCTAAAATATTGTCAAACTCTGAGGTACTTTCTCCAGAAAGTCTGCATGGTCTTTTCCATGAGATCAGAAATAATATTTTTTAATGTAGAACACCTTTAGCCTGCTGCGGCATCCTGCCTCAGGAATGGGCTGACTACAAAATGGAGGCTCTGTTATAAGGATGTGTCCCCAGCAAACATTTAACAGAATGTCTTCATGCTGTGACAAGCAGTATGATGTAGATGAGCTCAAAGTGTGAGATTCTGCAAACTGTCCAATGTCTTAATTACCTTTCATCTTTCCGGAAAGCCTCAAAGGTATCTGGATTCAGTCCAAAACTCAAATCAATATGAATATTCAAGCTGACTAAACAATTTGGTTAAATATTATTTGAAAGGAATCATTCCCTTTGAAACTTCATACTCCTGTTTTTCCTCATAAATTGTAGACCATCTTCCATTTATTTATTTATTTGATCCTTTATTTGATTTATCAGCAATCATTTTCTAACCTCTACCTTCCTTTAAGATGTATGGAGTCTGTTAAATAGATGTTCTGGTAAGATAAATATCATAATGATCTTGCACAATATTATTTCACAACCTTGTGTTGAGATTTTTGCCAATTCTGCTTTCTATTCGGCATGGCTTCATTTGTCACTGGAAGGTAAATGTGCATAATTTTTTAAAAAAGAAGATAATTTGAATTTGTCAAATTAAAGCCTGATCAAGCTGGTTCAACTATTTTAGGTTTACATGGAAGAACAGTGTATGATGTGATAAGCAAACTAAAACAAAAAAGCAAGAAAGGTTCCTAAAGTAGATTCATATGGACTCATTCGTTGGCCTTTTTAAAAAATGTCTGGACACAAAGCTTTTTAAGATGGAAGACCTTAAAACACCCTGAGTTACATACAGGAGAACTGGTCACAAACGCTTCTGACCACGACCAAATCGGGTTCTGACCAAAAAATTCACAACTTTTTTTCCCCGCAGCCAATTTCCTGTTCTGTGCCCTTTTTTTTTTTTTGTAAGCGCCAGATTTCCAAAATTAGGTTCGGGTCATGACCAAATTGGTTTGCAACCAAAGTTATAGAACGAATTATGATTGTGACCAGAGCTTCTACTATAGCCCAGAAACTAAATTGGAGCACTAACAGTTTCCTCTCTCTGTCTTATCAGTTGCTGCAAACAGGGAGAAGCACCCAGTTGGTTAAGCTGATAAGGGGCCTATTTTGAGGGGCCTGAAATATGAAATGACTTGAGTTTTTCTACACCTATCAGAAAGTTATTATTTTCCCTCACTATATAATTTTTATTCATTAAAATGTGTGCCTGTTCTTTAAGAAAACCTACAAAAAAATTAAAGTTGATAAAAAATGAAAAACTCTGGGAGTTCTATGGGAGATATATTCTCCCATACAAAATCTTTTCTGGACTGTATTCCTGGCAATAATGGGTTAACTCTTTTATTAATTTTTTACAAATTTACAAATGGCTTGGGGCCATTAACATAGGCAGAGAAGTCAACCAACCAAAGAACTAGCTAGATTGTGTTGGTTTTGAAATGACCCAGCTAAAGGGAAGGTCAATTAAGGACAGATTTCACATGAAAAAATGCTGTGGCAACTGTCCTTGCAGACTTCAGACAGAGAAGTGTATTTCTCTGAAGTGTATATTGATGTGTTATTTCTTTCTCATTGCATTCTGGCCTTTCCAAAGATGTCATAATTCCAATACACCTATGGAAATGCCAGCCCAGTAAACTGAATGCAGGCAATATATGAACAGGACTAGGTAGCAGGCATGGGAATCTGAAATTCCAGGGCCACAAACAGTCCCCACACCCCAGGGGTGAAATGCTACTGGTTCGGACCAGTTTGGCCAAACCGGTAGCGATGGCAGCAGGTGGTTCGGAGAACCAGTAGCGACGGCAGCGCGTTGCTCCGCCCACCTGCCTGGTTGTCGTTACTTCCTGGTTTTAACAAGGAAGTAACCTGTTTTTTAACCTCTGCGCATGCGCAGAGGGTCCACGTGCACATGTAATGCCCGTGTGCATGCAAGCAGAGTGAGACAGCATGCGCGGCGCGTGCACTTCCGAACTGGTAGGGAAGGTACCGGTAAGTAGATTTCACCTCTGCCACACCCCCTCCAACAATAATTGCTCTGAATTAACATCCTACTGATGCAGGAAATGTGCAAAATTGCAACATGTCTCCAAAATAGGGTGAACAGTGCAAAATTAACAAGGCAAAACCAACCACCACCACACTCCAAGCCCCATTTATCTCAAAAGCCCAGGGGAAAAAACAACAGCAAGAAGATTTTTTTTAAAAAAAATTATGTTTCAAGTCCAGATGCTAAATTGCCTTGCCTGCTTTGTGCCACCACATTTCCCCTTTCCAAAAGTTCATCCTGCAGTTAGGAAAGTTTACCATCTCTGTGATATAATTAAAAAGTCATTCAGGTCAAGCTCAACTCCCAATGATTGTAGGAGCACATCTGTGTAGTTTTCCTGGGAGAAATGTAGGAGCTGTTTTATACTGTCTTCTTCCAGCATGATTTTTTTTTTACTTCCTAGTCTATCTGATATTTCCTAATGATATCACATCCAAGTACTTACAATTGTTGACACACATTTTTAATTAACCGGGGGGGGGGGGGGAATAGTCTGCTTAAAAAGAGAAGCTCTTACTTGCTTTTCTTGTTTGCTAAGCGTGAACCACAAACTAACAAGCTCCTTAGCCTGACCCCATTAGGCAATAACTTCCCCCTTTTGCATTAACCACAACTCAGCCACTGATTCATCCCTGCTAATATGTAACCTTTCCTTGCTGAGCCCTAAGTTGTGCAACTCTTTTCTGACTTACTTTTAAGAAATTCCAGAGTGGAATTGGGTAGAAAAAAGAAGCAACAAGGGCTATAAAATCTGTCCAACAGCTCGCTCGTCAAAAAATTGAATTAAATTAAATTGACGAGCGAGCGAGCTAAAAAATGAAGAGAATTCTAAGTACTACGAAGTATGGGGAATTTGGTATAACTGGTTAAAGAATAGGATAAAAATATGATAATAGGCTATGATTTGTTAGACATTCGAAATGGACTTAATTGTATAGAAATGTAGAGAATTGTATAGAATTGTAGGGCATATCGTATAGTTATGGATGGAATTCATCCAATGTTTGATTCATGAAATGTGTAAACACTGTACCTCGGATCAAGATTGAGATTGTATATTGTCTTTTTAAAAAATTGGAAAATTCGATAAAGTATTTAAAAAAAAAATCTGTCCAACAGAAACAAATCAACTGGCAAAACTGGTTGCTGTTTATGCTCATTGCAAATAGCAATAGCACTTAGATTTATATATCGCTTCACAGTGTTTTTACAGCCCTCTCTAAAAGCAGTTTACAGAGTCAGCATGTTGCCCTCAATAATCTGGGTCCTCATTTTACCAACTTCAGAAGGATGGAAGGCTGAATCAACCTTGAGCCTGCTGAGATTCGATTTGCCAAATTGCAGGCAGCCGGCAGGCAGCAGAAGTAGCCTGCTACACTCTAACCACTGCACCACCGCGGGTCTGGTTGAGGGCAATGTCTTTGACATTGTTAAGTATTGGGACTTAAATCAAATTTGACCTTAATTTATTTTAACCATCCTTTGGATACCAAAGAATGCACATATGATTGGTGTGTGTGTTTCTGCGTGTATACACATCATTAATCTAAAAAATAAAATAAAAGTACAAACTAAAAACACAAATTAAGAAAGAGAAAATCTATCTTATATTTTTTACTTCTCAACAGTCACTGGTTTACCCAGGGGTGAAATGCTCTTGGTTCGGACCGGATCGCCTGATCCAGTAGCGATGGTGGCGGGTGGTTCGAAGAACCGGTAGCAAAAATCCTTGTGCCCCCCGCCATGCCCAGCTGAGCCATGTGATCATCAGAGGCTGTTTTTCTTACTTTTAAAAGCATTTTTTCTACAACCTCTTCGGCCGAAAAAATGCTTTTAAAAGTAAAAAAAACAGCCTCTGATGATCGCGCGGCTCAGCTGGGATCGTCAGAGGCTTTTCAAAGCATTTTTTTCTGCAATCCCTTTAGCCAAAGAGGTTGTAGGGAAAAAATGGCTTTAAAAACCTCTGGTGATCCCAGCTGACTTGCCTGATCGTCAGAAGTTTCTAAAAGCATTTTTTCTGCAACCTCTTCAGCCGAAGAGGCTGTAGGAAAAAAAATGCCTATAAAAGCCTCTGGCGATCCCAGCTGACTTGCCTCGTCAAAAGCTTCTAAAAGCATTTTTTTCTGCAACCTCTTAAGGTTGTAGAAAAAATGCTTTTATAAGTAAAAAAAAAAAAGTTGGCCACGCCCACCCAGTCACATTACCCCCCCAAGCCACGCCCACAGAACCGATAGTAACAAATTTTAGATTTCATCCCTGGGTTTACCAATGAATTCACTACTATAACATGACCACTGCATGATATTATTGTAAGAGATCACAGAATTTCTGCCATAGTAATATTTATTGCTGCGTTCTTTGATTAGTAGAAAATGTGGCATTCCCAAAACAGATAGATCACACATTTCTGACAAATGTTCCTTGACATCGGCATAATGTCACTTTTCCAATTTCTAAATATAATTCTTCTTGTCATCCCCTGGACTCAATACAATCACAATTTCTGAAAACAGTCAGATTCCAAAGCTATGGTACTTTAGTCAACATTACACAAACATCTTTAACATTTAAGATTTCATATTCATGAATCTGCTTATGTACATTAATATACAATCTTCAAAGGATACTAAATGGTCATATAACCATGTCATATGGATCAGTGAGTGAATCCTCAAATTTCCTATATCTCCAGATTTAAAAAATCTGATGTCCGTTTTTTCCAACACATTCAGTGCAGAAAATAATATATCAAAGTCAAATAGTGGCTGCCAAGCAGAGGGTTTTCTATAATCTAGGCATTTTTCCCCATCTTCTTAGAGCCTATATCCCTGCCAACCTATTTGCCTTATTGGGATTATTTTGCTCAAATACAAATATATGGGGAAATGTTTTAAAATTTCCATAATATTCATATCATTTCCTATTGGTTTTTTATTTGCTTTGCAAAGAGCTGTTAGAAGGTAGAAGACTGAGAATGACTAATTGTGATACATCTGGTACTAATGGAAAGGAAAAGCAAAAATTGGATTGTTCTTATAAAAAGAACTGTAACAAATCCCAACTCTGCAACATGGTCTTAAAGGAATTAAAAAAGTGTCATACTTGAAGTTATTTGCCAATATGGTTTATACAATTTTTAGATTGTGCTTAAAATTATATTTTCAATTTTTTTTATTTTGAAACATTTTACTAGATTATAGAATAAAATACAAAAATACAAAAGCAAATAGTAGGACACATGGGGAGGAGAAGGGGAAAGAAAACTGAGGAGGGGAGGGAGAAAAGAAAAAAGTGTTGAGTCAAAATTATATTTTCAAAATTATATTTTCTAAATTTCTGCCTATTGCTATTGGAATAGCAATAGCAATAGCATTTAGGCTTATATACCGCTTCACAGTGCTTTACAGCTCTTTCTAAGTGGTTTACAGAGTCAGCATATTGCCCCCAACAATCTGGGTCCTCATTTTACCGACCTCGGAAGGATGGAAGGCTGAGTCAACCTTGAGCCTGGTGAGATTTGAACTGCCAAATTGCAGGCAGCTGGCAGTCAGCAGAAGTAGCCTGCAATACTGCACTCTAACCACTGCGCCACCAAGGCTCTTGAAATGTTGAATTACGTGTGCCTCCATCTCCATCTAGGCTTCACTTAGGATACTAGTCTTCTGATTGAATTACAAATTTCCATATTTCCAGCAAGAGGATGTGAAATCCTCAGTGGGAATTCAATCCTAGCAAGATGGAGTTACTGTGAGTTTTAAGATATCCAGGTTCCAAGGACTTTCCATCTTTAATTCTGCATGAAGGCGGATTGCCACAATCAGAGTTGGTACACAGGGGGCTTCCTGGACTCTGGGCTCCTGCTTGAAGAGCAGATGGCAGCCTTGGCCAGTGGGGAGGAGGGTTGCATCAGTTTGTCTTATATACCAACTGCCTCCATTTCCAAACCAGGAGAGGCCTTGCTCATAGTGACTTATATCTTAGCCTCCTCCTACTTGAATTAATGAATCATAATGTACATCGGGCTGCCCTTGAAGAACACTTGGTCCAGAATGCATGGGCATGGGCATCATGGGCATTTTATTATGCCCTTGTAGCATTGCAGCCTCGCAAGCTGCACTAGGGGCCAGTAGGCTTCTAGAAACAATTCAAAGTGCTGGTGATTACTTATAAAACCCTTCATAGCACAGGCCAGGTTACTTGTGAGACTGCCTCTCTCCTTTGCTTCTGCCCAACTCATCAGTTCTTATAGAGAAGACATGCTTCAGGTTTCCACCATTAAACGATGGCATCTTGTTGGATTCTGAAGTCATGCCTTCTCAGTGGCAGCAGCTGCTCTACGGACAAGTTCCAACTCTCCAACTTTCACACAGCATTGCAGGCATGGCTACTCTTCCAGGCATTTGAGTTGGGAGTGGATAAGATCTACTATTGTTGATGGTGAATAAGGTCAATAGATTCCTTGGACACCAGGAGCTATTTTTGTGGAGTTGTTTGATTTAATTCTATAAGCCACCAAGAATCAGTTGTGTGTGATGTGGCTCAGGTCTACCCGACACTTAGTGCTTTCTGTGTCATCTATATTTGGTGTAAATTAAATATGATGACACTAGTGCAAAGTATGACAAAGTGTTATATCTTTAACAACCAAGAGACTTTACATCCCTGCATTCCAAATCAGAATGCAATTAGAGCCTAACCTAATCTTTGAATGCAAATTGATGGCCTTGTCATCAACCCATATTGATATCTCTAATATATATAATGTAGATGAAAAATTTGAAATCCAATCCTACCATCTCTGTCCTAATGTTTTCTTTTATTCGTATCCTTTTCATGTATTTATAATTATGTTTACACTTGTATCTGTCATAAAATACATGCTTGACAAAAAATAAAATAAATAAAAAAATAAAAATAATTTTTCTTTGTTTTTTGGATTGCTCATAATAGCTGTTCTGAACCAATGTGACACTTTCTGACAGTTCTAGTTACATAAATCACATATGTTGCTCTAATATTGATTTCTCTCTGTTTCCAAGCCTATGAATCCTTGAGCCCAGATTAGTACTTCCAAAAACCGCAGTGAATCGACCATTCACTGTCATATTTTCATGAGTGAAATTACTTGAAGATAACTGCTGTTTCAAAGGATATGTCCTAAATGCTTTTCCTTTGAAGATACTGTTGTCTAAATTAGGAAGGGTCAGATAATGAACATAGAATTTTAAGTCTCAACAAGAACACAATATTATTTTAATCAAAAATAAAATTGTGTGGCCAAAAAAAGGGGGAATCAACATTGTTAAAAGTTCTCACTGGAGTTTTTTACATGTAATATTTTATCTCTAAAATCTACTGAGTTTGTTCCAAATATAGTATTCATTTGGCAATATTATAAAAGTCAGACTTCTGATTATGCCTACATGTCAGATTATATTTTAAAGGAAGTCCCACTGAACATGGTGAAACTGCTTTCTGATTAATTAAACTTTATATCCTGTTCTGCTTTATTGAGAAGCTAGTGTTGACTCTTTTCATCAGTTCAGAGTTAGATCCTAATTCAGTTGAAAATTGCAATGAAAGTTTAGGAAGAAGATAATGAAAAGCAGAAACCAAAGCTACTATTTGCTTGATCAAATGCATAAATAAAATTTAGGTTCCACTGATGGAACATGGACTGTATTGAGAAATGCCCTCTATCTCAGCTTCTCCCCAGTGACAATCCACACTGTAACTTCTAGTGATATCTCTAATTCCATTTATCTATCTTTTCCATTATTTTCTTTTTTCTATTTCTCTCAACTTTGGCAAGCATAAGTTTGATCCTGGATAATCATGTAGTCATATCAATTGCCTAAAGTATGTAAATTTCTGCTTACTATTAACCTCAGGGAAACAATCAAGTCATTGTTTCATTTAAGACTGATTGATCAATTTTTCTTGCATTCTAGGATATAACTTCTAAATCCATGGTTCCATGGAATCTTTTTTCTCTTTATCAATGCCTGTCTATTACAGTCTTCCTTATTATTGGAAACATTTGTTTTAACTCTTCTAATTTTTATTGGCATATGGCTATCCCTATTCCTTGTAGTTGTACATCCTTTTTTGCAAATATTTTTATCATTCTATAATCCATTTGTAAAGGATTTTTGTATAGTTTTATTTTCATTTGCCTCTATTGTATCTTCTCTTTGATTATTCTTAAGTAATCATACCTTGGTGCTCAATTTTCCTGTGATTTACCTCATCTTCTTAAAAGCATCTCCATTTTCTTGTTATTTTCCTCCTTTTGTTGACACTCTTGGCTGAGGTAATTTCTGTGTCCTGTATTGCTTGATGCTGAAAGTCGGCATTCATCATTGTGCATCCATGTTGCTCAAAGCTTTCATCCTGTCTCTCCTGTCTATCATTATGGATAATTCTAAAAGCCACTTGGTCTCCTTTGAAACTTTTGTATGTTTTTTCCAGTTGGACTTTTGCAATGTCTCTTATCTCTTTTTGTAACTTTAATATTTTATTTTTCATAACTTAAGTGTATTGAATCTGTTCCATATGATGATTTTACATTCTGACCACCATTTCCTCAAAAATCTTGCTGCCTACTCTCTTTAAGTTTTTATATTAATTCACATATTTTATTTCAATAATTTATCATCTGTTCTGTCTTCACCTAGAAGCATCCTGATTGACTGTATCTCATATCTCTCTCCTAGGGCAAATCTGATTTAATTCCAATGTTCAATTCAGGTGTTGAGTTTCCATATGTTGTTTGAAGGAAGTATCACCAGTGTGCAAAGATTTCTCTTTACAAAATTCTAATTAATCTATCTCTGTCTTGTGCCTTTATTCATACAAATCTTCCTAAATTCCTCTATTCTTCTATTCCTCTAACTTTGGTTTTCCAATCATGCAGTAGTACTATTATATCATTTATTAGGTTATACTGTATATTTAGAAAAAAATTTTTTTTGAGTATATCTACTATTCTATTCCCTTAGGGCCTTGTGAACTAAATAATGTGTCACACAGTTGTCAGACATAAAGTAGTCCATTCTAATCCACCTAATTTCATTTATTCCTAAAATGGCATAATTTAGCACACTTTCTTTCACATTCAGAACTGTTTAGTCATATTCAGTGTTCTCTGAAGAGGTTTTTCCAAACTGTCTTACTAGCTATAATGATTTGTGGGAATGATCTTGGGACACTTTCTTTTACACCCCAGTTGTCCAGTCTGTGACTCTCCCTTTGGTCTGCCAAGGTCATTCCCACATACTATTACACTAATAGCCCCTAAACCTCTCTAAACACTATAACTATATCTGTTTAGTTCTCTTAGTAATAATAAAAAAATTGGTTTTGGTTTTATATTTTCAAGGTTTTATTTTAGGGTACTTTATTCTATTTTAGTTACTCTTCTCACATCAGCAGAATCCATCAATGCTCACATCTGTTACTCTTCTCTTTGGTAAGGTCAAAGAGAAATTTACTCTTCTCTTTGACCTTACCAGCAAAATTTAATCTAGCAGGAGTTGACACTCCTACCAACATTAGATATAGTGAGCTCTGGACATTATTGGAAGGGTAATTAAAACTCGTTCTTAATAAACCATGCAATGGTGATGATTCCTACTTTAGTATTGCTCTTTAAAAGCCTGTGAATTCCAAATAAATTACTAGCAGATTCACTAACCTGTTATTATACTGTCTTAATCCAAGTTAACATCAGCAACATTTCTATGTTTACTTAGCAAACTGTGTTCAAAGAAACAAACCTTAACAAGACTTAATGTTGACCTGATTCACACAACAGAATACAAAAATTGCTTGATTCCTACAGTAAACTAAACCACAAAATAATCCCATTTTAATCTTTATGTTTTGTTAAAAGAAACCATAAGTGACCTAATCCAAAGGAGTTGAATTATTGATTCTTTTGCTGTGTGAAGATAAGAAAGTACCAATTTGAGAAAGGTGAATTTATAAAGACAGATCTAAAAATAAATTACCTGCAGTGCTTCATTCAATTACTGGATCCCATCTCCTGCTGTTCGGGTTGAGAGATTTTTTCATATCTTCAGATCCATTTGAGTACTTTCTCATCCTTTTTCTACATATAATTTAATAAATCAATTTTTAATGTACCAATGGGGTAATTATTTGAGTTAAACATGTTTTGTTTTCTTCAATATATGGAAACTTCTTTGCTGTTTATGGCGATGACTGGCTTACATACAGCTCTCTTCGGTTGTCTAAGTTGCTACATAGCCAGATGGATTCTCATCAGTAGCACATCATAGTTTATACATATGTCTTGTTTATAATGTCAAGAGTTTGGAGACTCATTGAACTATCTTCCTGGGTTTAAAATACCCACTAGTTAGTCTTTTGGAGATATTACTGGTATAAAATTTAAGCTGCACATGAATTAATAGAACAAATCTCATATATTGTAGAAGCACCTTGAGATTAACAAGAAATATAGTGGGGGAACTTAATTACCTGATCAAAACAATACATATTTAATACGTTTGTCCAGTTTCATTACTCTTCACCTTCCAGATTAAATTTTATGCACTTCTGTTTGTCATAGCCATGAGGCCCAAAAAGGACTCTTTGGCCGCATCTAGTCGTTGTCACCCATTTAGCATTGTCCAGGGACTACATGTAGCTTAGGGAATGTTATGGACGTGTCTGGTTCCATAGAAGATCTGCACAAACCAATTCCAGAGGCAATCGCCTGGATAGCTGAATAGGTCATCCAGTTATAAGGCTACCGCCATACCCCATAGAAGTTTTGTATATAATTATGTGTGGATTGTGTGTTTATGTTTACTTTGCTTCTGTCATGTTATCATATGACATGGCTTAGGGCCAGGGTATTTACGAGACCGCCTTCTGCTACCGATAACCTCCCACCGGCCAATACGCTCTCACAGAGAGGGCCTCCTCAGGATGCCTTCGGTCAAGCAATGTTGGCTGGTGGCTCCCAGGGGGAGAGCCTTCTCTATGGGAGCACCGGCCCTCTGGAACGAGCTACCTCCCGGAATACGGCTGATTCCGGATCTCCGCAATTTCCGTAAGGCCCTGAAGACGTTTTTATTTCAGCAAGCCGGCCTGGCCTGAATAGGTTTTATGGGTTAGTTTTTTTAATTGTATTGCTAGGAGTTTTAAATTGGGGCGGCCGTTTAATTTAATTTATTTTTAATTATTTTAACTTTTATATTGTATGTTATTTTAATTCTCAGCTGTTCACCGCCCTGAGTCCCTTCGGGGAGAAGGGCGGGATATAAATTTAATAAATAAATAAATAAATAAATATGCTAAATAAATAATAACCTTCCAGATTTTTCTAACCAAACTCAGAGGGTGTCTCAATCTAATTTAATTATCAATGTAATTTAGCAAATTAATTTATGCTGTTCAGAAAAACAATATACAATTGAAATGAATTAATTATTATCAGTTGTTATTTAATATGGCCGAAACAAATACTCCAAACTTACCTGAATAGCTTCTCCTCCTCCTCCTTAGAGTTTTGGAATACCAGATTAACATCACTCTTTTGCTGAGAAATACACTACCTATGTAGCATGATAATGTTTGAAATCCTACCATTCTTAAATTTCAATGCTATATGCATTGGGAATAAATTGCATGGAAAACAGTGAGATTTATTCCTAATTGGCATGTACAGGATTGTATTTTAATGTACTGAAGAACTAGCGTTGTTTGGCTTTGTGGTAATTAGATGAGGGCAATAGTCTAATATTTTATTGGACTATTCTCCCCAGTATATTTTACATTCATATTTAATTCAATGACCAGCAGAGATAGTCTTCTATTTATCTCCTTAATCTCTCCCCACTCATTGGTACAGGAGCCAGTTGCAGAAAATTTCTGGGCATGAGAATTTCATGGCAATGAGGTCTGCTGAAATTTTATCTACATAGCAATTAAGAGCAAGATGCACCAGCATGATATAATGGTTAAAGAGTTGGTTTAAGGGACTATGGGAAAAAGCCAAGGAATGAGTTTTTTGGCTTTGGGGAGAAGAGAGACTTCAGCTATGGGGGTCTATGGGAAGGAATGCTTTAAAGGGATTCTACCTTAATTGTAATAGGGACGTGGTGGCTCAGTGGCTAAGATGCTGAACTTGTCGATCGAAAGGTCGGCAGTTCAGCAGTTCGAATCCCTAGTGCCGCGTAACGGGGTAGTTCAAAAGCACATAAAAAATGCAAGTAGAGAAATAGGGACCACCTTTGGCGTTTAGTCATGCCGGCCACATGACCACGGAGACATCTTTGGACAGTGTTGGCTCTTCTGCTTTGAAACAGAGATGAGCACTGCCCCTAGAGTCGGGAACGACTAGCACATATGTGCGAGGGGAACCTTTACCTTTACCTTAATTTGCTTGCTATATATTTCTACCTAGGGGTTTACTTGTGCAGTTTTCAATATTAGTTTTTTAGCCTTGATTAACATTAAATATGACTTGCTGAAAGGCATATGGATTTCATTTCTTTGGTTTGCCAGCTATATGGCAATTGGACCCAGGTTAAAGTCTACTCTCAGACATAGAAGTGTGCTAGGTGACTTTGTCTCCATCCCCCCCCACTTTTTTTTTTTTTAGGATTAGGGATCTGTATCTAAACAATAAGCAAACTATAAAACCAGAAGATGATTGTGTTAGCACTCTTTAGATAACTATATACAATATTTTACAGAATTATTACTTGTATTTCTTCCATTTGTATTATAATTATATGACCTATATGTAGTGAAGTTGTATTTTATAAGTTGATGTTTATAGTAGTGATAGTGTTGGATTAATAATGGGGAAGGGGCAAATTTACTCCATCCCTAGTCCTAGACATTTCTTGGGTGACTTTGGGCCTGCCATTCTCTTTTAATCCAACCTACCTACCAGTGTTGGTATTATGATGCCAAGAAGGACAAGGCAGGTACATATTCACTGCTCCTGAAAGAAAGGCAAGATATACATCTAATGTTAGTGATGATAGATAGATGATAGATAGACAGATAGACAGACAGACAGACAGACAGACACAAACATCTTATGACTCTAGGCAGTGCATACAATTAAAAACACAAACCATCCAAGCAATTAAAACAAAAACATTAAAATACAGTTAAAACAGTTAAAACAATAATAACCAAAAAACATGACAGTGCATTCTGAGCTTACACACAATATAGCAGACTCTATATTTCCATTACATCCTCAGGTCTGATGACAAAACCTAGTTTTGAGGACCTTCCAGAATGCCAATCTTAGCAATGGAAAAGAATTAGCTACGATGGTGGGATAATGTATTTCAATAACCAAAGCACTGTGTCTAACATTGAACGGTGAAAAGAATGACTCAATATGCAGGTAAGTCATTTTCCTTGCCCAATCTATTGCTGAAAATATTGTAGAACTTCTACTGTAATTGTACATTATAGACAAAAACCACACTGTCACTGTATCCTTTGTGGTCTGCAGCCTGCAAGTCCCTAGGGAGATCTAATTGCTCCAATTTTAGCTCAAAAATGTTTTCTGAGAGAGACACTCATAAATTCTAATATTTTATCTGTATAAATGCTTTTTTCAGCTTTTGGGGACATATTGTATGGACATATTGAACTATTAGCTTGCTTATTTATTTGTTTCTGCATTCAAGTCAGTTTTTCATTGCCTGGACAAGACCCTGTACGTTACTTGGCAAGGTTTTCCAAAAGAGATTGGCTCTTTCACAGAGCTGAGAGAGTGACTGGCTCAAGGTCATCCAGCTAACCTCATACCTAAAATGCGATTAGAACTCACAGCCTCTAGTCCAGAGCCTTATCTCAACTGGCTCTTTTTCAAACTGTATTGACCTTGAATTCTGTAGTGATGTGTTTGTGTTTTAGAGGCTACTGATGCTTATCCTCTTCCTGCTTGGCCCTTTCCACACTTCATTACTTGCACTTGTCTGTTGGGTGGTTCCTATATTGACTGTAGTAGGGTGATTTCTCCCATGCTTCAGTTCTGCATAAGTGAGAGAAAGCTGTAAAAATTTCCTAACTATGGAAGCAATCATCATAAATTATTACGAGAACAGAAAGGTAATTCTTGCACAGGAAGAGTTTGTTTACATTTAACAAATATTTTCATCCTAAACAAAAGAAAGGTTAATGATCAACTGAAAGTCACAATTCTTAGGGCTGTCTTTGAATGGAGGACACCTATTAAAAAGTGAAAGGGTGCTGCCTACGTGATACATCAGGTGATTATTATGGAAGCCTCGATTCATAGGTAACTAATATATTTGGTTAAGATAAGTAACCGCTGTATCCAGATAAGCCTTTTTATCTGCTTTTCTAATTGGGACTGCCTGTTTGCAGTTCTAACAAGGGAAAGATCAAATATAGGACTTTTGTAATCAAAGGTGAGTCGCTGCGATAAATTTTAGGTTGCTTTGCCAATACAAAAGTCACATAGCATCAAGCAGAAATTGCACACCTGTTGAACTTCTACCTGCCAAATGCTTTAGTCGAGGAAAGCTTGAGAAAGCATTAGGGAAATACATCAAGCATGTATTCCTCAAGAACAAACCTAACAAGGATTGGGGAAATAAAACTGCTAAATATATATTTGGATGCATCTCTGCACAACCCAAAATTGAGCTGAATGATTAAGGCAAATTAGAAGTACACGAGCTTTTGTAAAACCCTTACAGCATTTGAGATGAAACAAAATATTTATATATATATAACATGCATTATTTCAGGCAAAATAATCCAGTTTCCCATGCTTTGGAAACATAAATGGAAAGTGGAAACAACTTCTAAAGTTGCTTTAAATCGAAGGCTTTTTAAAATTATGGATTAATCATACCTTAGTATTTTGGAAACACCAATAAGAGGAATATATCAGACATCTTGGCAGTTACGGAATTATATGTGAAATTTATTATAAAAGTTTATCAAATATAATAAAACATAATAGTACCTACTTAACAGAAAAATTGAAAACTGTTTTCAATTTGAATTGAAATATAAACAAGTGGCAAATGCATGTTCAAAACTAATGTAAATAATCATGGCAAATACAAAAAATGTGGATATATTTTTGCCCAAAAGCAGTATTTGTGATAGAAAAAAACATTCTATTCAAATATGCTTCATTTAGAATAAATCCAATTAAACAGAATCCTTGTCTCTAAATAGTATGCTTATATAATGATCAGTTCTTGAAACTGATTGTAAAAAAGGCTGCTCTGGATATGGAACGTGTTTGTGTCCTCCAGCAGCTTTTCTTCCATTTGTACATATATTCAAAAGCATTGAAGCAAATACAAATACCCTATAATCCTGCCTGTAGCATCTTCAACAGCCCTAAGGGAAGAGGCGTAATAAAGCATTAACATTCTTTCTATTCTCTGTATTCTCTGAGTTAGCACATAAATCTGCTGATCTGTGGATACTAGTGCAAAAGAAAGCCTACTGAATTATTTGGGATCTGTTTCTGTGTAAACATGAATAGAATGACTTGTGTATTAGTATTCTGAAGGTTTAATAAGGTTGAACATTGCATTTAGTGTAGTTTCCTCCCAGGTTCAGTGACCTATAATAGTATAGCCCAGGGCTGTCTAACTCCCAGCCCACAGGCCGGATGTGTCACACACTGGCCACACCCAGTTTAGGGAAGGGGTAAAAACTCCCAATAAGTCACATGACCCCACCATGATGACGTAAGTTTGATACCACTGGTATAGCCCAATGACCTGTTTCTAGTTAAGAATATTTGGAATAACTTCAGATATTGTAATATACATCGGTACACCAAATCCTTTTCTTAGTAATGTAATTATTGTTGATAAGGTAACAGATGATTATGTTCCACATAAAATAGAATAGTGTTTCTACTTCACTCAACCCAATGAGCAACAGTGTGCCAGAGAAAACAGGAATAGATATCTCTATTCAAACTTCTTTTACAGACTTTTGATATATTGAGGACATGGAAAATGATAACCCATTTTGAAAATGTGATTTTCATTCTTTGCTTAGTTAAATAGATTTATCAATTTTACATACCCATTCATTATCAATCTTTCTGGAAAGATTTACTCAGGTGTTCAGCCAAGTACAGTGTTTGAAAAGTTGATGATAACTAAATACAAAAAATCAAGTTTGCACCCTGTTCATTTTTTTAAAACACAAAGAATCATGGTATTGATTCTTGTGTAAAATATGTGCAATTTCTGAAGATAATTTTCTAAAGTAGGCCCATTCATTTCAGAACAAATTTCCATTGTGTTAGAACTAAGGTTGCTATAACTACAAGTAAGAATGAATCATCTATTTTGCACTATAAAGGAAGCCAGTACATGTAAAAAATCAGTAACAGTGACCAGTCATGCATGGGTTCACAGAGAGTGCTTCTAGATATTTTTTCTTTCATAACTGATTTTTTTAACCTAAAATAGGGTAGACGGAAGAGTGATGATGTACAGAATGGATAGAAATGAAAGATTCCGGTAGAAGAGAATATCTATACCCCAGGGCTGAATTGGTGCTGCCATTAATGATGTTGCTACCTAATTGGGTAATGAAATTTCTACAAGCAAGCAATCTCAGAGATCACCAAGCACTCCACAAGTGAAAGATTGTTTGTATTTTCTGAAAAAAATCCTGCATGAGACAATGTAGTCCAATGAAAACTTGCTCAGAAATGAAAAAAAAAAAAACTCAATGAAAACATAACATGGAAGGTTTTATAACAATATGTTCATTTGCATTAGGGTATGGTCCAGTAAGACCAAAGCAGCTGAATTATTTCATCTTGTTTCTTTTAGATCCCCAGAAAATATCCCACTGAAAATGTACTGGTTATCTCTATATAACCACTACGGAGTACACCAGAGTTCCCAGTGGAAAACAGCCAAATGAGAATCCTCTAGAGAAGTCAAATATGTAAATCTATGTCTCCAGTGGGGATTATACAATGTATAATATACATAGGAGTACAGTTGTTTTATGTACTCATAGGTTTTTAAAATAAGGTTTATAATCATGCAGTAAGGCCTATACTGTGTATTATTGTCTTAGTATAATCGTGTCTCTACATTTTATCCCTATGATTTTCTCTATCTCTAGGCATAATACTCAGTAAAACACTGAACTAAAATCTGTTGTTTGAAATGGGAACATCACAAAAATCTGAAAAAAATCCTCTATGAATTGTTCAAAATAAAATATAGAAACAAACCACAAAAAGTAAAATCTAATAATAAGGTAATATTTAACTTCAACATAAACAAACCATTTTCTTTAAGAAGGATGAGGACGAGGAGGATATATTTGTCTGGAGAGATATTGAAGTTAAATAATGTTGCGTCCATCTTGTTACATTATCAGAATATAGCGTAAGAAAAACACAGCAGATTCTAGCTTAGATGTTATTTGTGGAATGCTTTGTAGAACAGACGATGTCATCAAGATGTTGATTGTATCTGATTTCTGGGGATTCTATGTGTATTTTCTGTCACATCATCATCATTGCACATTCATATTGAAGGGCAGCAGAACTGTTTGGGACACACTGACATGTTGTGTATTATGTGCAGATTCTTTATGCAAGGAGAGGGAAAGGAGGAGCTTCACCCACTCCAATATTTTATTTATTTGTTTGTTTGTTTTATCAAACATGTATAAGATAACAGACATAAGTATAAACATAATTATGAATACAGGAAATGGATATGAACAAATGGGGACAGTAGGACAGGGACGGAAGGTACGTTGGTGCGCTTATGCACACCCCTTACAAACCTCTTAGGAATGGGGTGAGGTCAACAGTAGACAGTCTAATGTTAAAGTTATGGGCGTTTGGGGATGAAACCACAGAGTCAGGTAGTGCATTCCAGGCATTGACCACCCTGTTGCTGAAGTTGTATGTTCTGCAACCAAATTTGGAATGGTTTACCTTGAGTTTGTATCTATTGTGTGCTCCTGTATTGTTGCGGTTGAAGCTGAAGTAGTCATTGACAGGTAGGACATTGTAGCATTTGTGTACTACGCTTAGGTCAGACTGAAGGCGGCATAGTTCTAAATTGTCTAGGTCCAAAATTTCAAGCCTGGTGGCATAAGGTATTCTGTTCCGAGCAGAGGAGTGGAGCACTCTTCTCGTGAAATATCTCTGGACTCGCTCAATTGTATTAATGTCCGATATACAGTGAGGATTCTAGGCAGATGAGCTGTATTCGATGAACTATGTAACAACTTTTGAGAGATTATGGTCAATTAAAATAATTATTTTCTCCTTCAATTTACAAGCACAATTAAGCCCCAAATGTAAGTGAGAAATTTGTTAAATCAGTTTTGGCTCATTTCATGATTTTTCTTGTGACATTTGTTAAGTGAATCACTGCAGTTGTTAAATTAGTAAAACGGTTGTTAAGTGAATCTGGTTTCCCTACTGACTTTTCTTGTCAGAAGATCACAAAAGGTGATCACATGACCCCGGGATACTGCAACTGCCATAAATGTGAGTCAGCTGTCAAGCATCCGAATGTAATTCACATGATGCTGCAATGGTCATAAGTGTGAAAAATGGTCATAAGTTACCTTTTTCAGTGCCATTGTAACTTCAAAGAGTCACTAAGTGAACTGTTGTAAGTTGAGGACTACCTGTAATTTGTTTGTTTGTTGTTTGTTTGTTTGTTTGTCAAACATGTACAGATAACAAGTAGAGGTATGAACATAAACATAAACAAAGGAAGTAAATACAAATAAATGGGGACAGTAAGACAGGGATGGTAGGCACGCTGGTGCACTTATGCACGCCCCTTTTACGGACCTCTTAAGAAGGGAGTGAGGTCCATGGTAAACAGTTTAAAGTTGAAACTGTGAGGGTTTAAGGCTGTAACAATGGAGTCAGGTATAGCCAGGGGTGAAATCCAGCAGGTTCTGACAGGTTCTGGAGAAGGGGTAGCGGAAATTTTGAGCACTTTGGAGAACCGGTAGTGGAAATTTTGAGTAGTTTTGAGAACCAGCAAATACCATCTCTGGCTGACCCCAGAGTGGGGTGGGAATGGAGATTTTGCAATATTCTTCCCCCAGGAGTGGGGAGGGAATGGGAATTTTGCAGTATCCTTCCCCTGGAATGGGGTGGGAATGGAGACTTTGCAGAATCCTTCCCCTGCCATGCCCACCAAGACACACCACACCCACCAAGACACACCATACCCACCAAGCCACGCCCACAGAACGGGTAGTAAAAAAATTTGGATTTCACCACTGGGTAGAGCATTCCAGGCATTGACCACTCTGTTGGTGAAATCATATTTCCTGCAATCGAGTTTAGAGTGGTTTACTTTGAGTTTGTGTCGATTGTTTGCCCATGTACTATTGTGGTTAAAACTGAAGAAGTCGTTGATAGACAAGACATTGTAGCAGACAATTTAATGTCTGCTTTTTATTTTATTCCTTCTCAAATGGTGCCAGTTAAGCCACCATGCTAGAAACCAAGAGGCTGTCAGTTCTAGTCCCTCCTTAGGCATGAAAGCTAGCTGGGTGACTTTGAACCAATCACTCTGTATCAACCCATGACATCAGCTTGCTTAGACAAGCTGGTTAGTCAATTCCTATTGCAACCAATGGATCAACTAAGTGTTGAAAAAAGCAAACCCTGCACTTGTGAAAAAATGCTAGGAAGAAAATATACAGTATATATATATATATATAGTAGTTACTATTACTTTGGTACATTTATTTTCATTTTGGCTCCAATGATGATTCCTAGTATACAAATTTAAATTGCATTGTTAAAGTAATAAATACCGCACAGAATAGATAATCAGTTGCTTTAGTTTTCATGAGGGTTTCTGTCCTGCATCTTATCTGCTCCTTTTTCATTCATTCATATATCTTGCTTTCTCCTTTTGACCCTTTCCTATATGAAATGTTGCCCTTGAACAGCACTGCTTGTTAACTGTTCCACCATCTCTTCCTTGACACTTTTACACATTTCAGTACATAGTCAAGGTCAGACTCTCATTTAAGAGCTACATTATGTACTGCTGAATCAGTGACAAAATAAAGCGTGGCAGCTTTGAATGAGCCTGCTACTTGTTTGCAAAAATTGGAGGCCTTTTCTTTGTTTCCTATGCATGTAGGGCACTTGAGAAAAAGCCAACCAACATCAAACAAATGTATTCCTGCCCTGAATTCTAATCAGCATCTTAGTGTGTAATGTAATAACCACACATTATTTTCTACTTTAGGTAATTTCTGTCTTACTATTGGAAATAGTAATTCATCTGGGAAAGAGATTCATGTCTAAAGAAACATTACTTCTGAGAAAGAGTATTTAACAAAGTGAGACATGTGTTTCCAAAAACCACTTTGTAATTTAAAAAGTGCATGGATGAGAATCAAACTGTATGTGAATGAGGATAAGCTTGTGTATGCATGACACAATAAAGCACCATATTAATTATTGGCTTTATGAGAGCTGTTCCTTGGATGTTCTTGGAATGGAGAAGGCATTTGGGGGTGCATAAGGGGTCAGTCAATGTCATTCAAAGCAACCACCACTATCCTTCTGAAACACTGGATAGAACTGCATTAGTTCCAGAGTAATGCAGTGGCAGAGACTAGCTATCAATCCTGATTGCCAAAGTAATCTGATACAGAAGAAAAGAAATCCACTAAACCGAACTAACAACTTATTGTGCACAGTGGACAAGAGCTAGCATGCCTCATCACCTCTTATTTCCTATATGGAAACTGACTTGGAAATTAGTATTTTAACTCTAGTAACAACAATGGATCCTCCACTGAAACTTAGTACAGCAGCCTAATTTGAATGGTTCAAGACAAGAATAATAGGTATTGTCCTCTAATCCTTTTCTCCTGCTACTCCTGTTCCTTTACTTTACCTTATGCATATGCAAGACCTATAGGATGGCCTAGAAATAGCTCATAGTGCCAGCTTTGCCACGTGCCATATAACCTACCCTGTACGTATAAGTTTTCTCAATAAAAGCTGCCTAGACACATTTTAAGGGAAAGTCAAAGATAGCTCCTTTGGCTGATTTAACTGGCAAAAATTTTCTTGTTCTGCAGCAGTTATGTACCAGATTAGGATAGCATTTACTGGTGTCATTGATAGTTTTGCTCATCAATATCTGCATCAAGGTCATCCCAGTAAATAAAGAAATGGGCAGAAAATATCAAACACATATCAGGGCTATGTACGGATTACATGATGTTCATCTGGAAATCCCCGTGAGAAAAGGCAAAATAAGCCTTCTTGTTTATGATTACATTGTTAAATGGCTCTATTAAACACATTGAATTGGTCCTTTCAAGAATAAATAGTGTTTTTAACTGGCAATCACTTTTGTTTTATTGCAATAGTTAGCAATCTAATGAAAGAAGAGAGTATTTATATCTCAGGGTTGCACTGAGCCAAAATGGGACAACTCGCCATGGCTAACTTGCAGTAACCAACTCACTACTACCAATTCACCATGGCCAAATCACTGTAGTCAGCTCATCACAGCTGACTTGCCAGGGGACAACTCACCGAGGCCAATATGCCTTAGGACAATTCACCACGGGACAATTCAACAATTTTATTTAATTATTCATTTACATTAAATGTCATTCACATTTCATTTTGTTCCTCCTTTTGCATCCTTTCTTTAATGATTCTGTTCCACCATTTCTTCAATATATTATGTAACTTTTCTCTTGCAGCAAGTTGTCCGGTGGTGAGTTGGCTGCAGTGAGTTGTCCTAGACCTAGACCCAAACTGAGCTTGGTCCTTGGTGCTTTCTGAGCATGATGGTTTCTTGCAGATGTTTCATTATCAAAATAGATAACATCATCAGCCCTGTTCTGTCCCCGTCTCACACATGCACACAAACAGATATCCAGGGGTTAAATAAAACTGGCAGACAACAAATTCTTTCGATAAGAGGATTGGCAGCAACCCAGAGCTGCTTGCCAAGAACTTTACCCATAAAGGGAGGGGTTGTTCCTCCGACAGATAAAGCCAAACAAGATACACACAGTTTAAGAATTGTCAAGTCCAGTCCGTATTAAATCCAAGGCAGATATCGTTGTTGCAAAGATACAATGTGACTCGCTAGTAATTAGTTTTGTCCGTCACAGAGTCTGAATGGCCACCTCACCCCCTTATATCCCCTGTGGGGTGTGGTCCAGTGACTCAGCTTAATCTCTGGCACGCCTCCTTTTCTGCTGCGTGCGCTTGTCTCTCCGACGCTGGCATATATCCAGCCAAGACTTATCTCCGTCACTGTCCGACTGTGAGGAGATACCTGGCTCCTGGCCAATCTCTTCTCCCTCGGGAGACACCTGAGGCATTGCCAGAGAGGAGGGTCCTGGAGAGGGAGGCCTGGCCAACTCCTCTCCTTCATGTTCGGAGCCTTCTCCCTCTGATAAGTCGGCCTCGGGGGTCGGAGTCACAACAAGCCCTAGCATTGAGGATATTACCTAGTTTAGTTATGAAAGAAGAAAGAAGAAAACCAATAAGCTCAGACAGCAACAAAGACCCCACAACTTAACTTACATTCGATGCCTATTCTAAAAGTACAGATGTTACTTTCCAACATGGTGACTCATAAATAGGAACAAAGAGAAGGGGCTAGATGGTAAAGGAAGAAGTCATCAATAGCATATCTCAGGGATGGCTAACCTTTTAGCCATCGTGTGCCAGGAGTAGGGGGGTCGCACGCATGCATGCCCACACCCATAATTTTATGCCCCCACGCATGTCTGCGAAACCCCCTTCCCCCACTCCCCACTCCAGCTCCTGGCATGTGATGGCACGGTGGGCCTGGTAGGCCCATTTTACTCTCTCCCCAGGCTCCAGAGCCTATCTAGGAGCTTCGGCAGGGCAAAAACAGCCTCCCCCCGGAGGCCCTCCAAAGGTCGGAAAAAGCCCATTTGCCAACTTCCGGTGGACCGGAAGGCCTGTTTTTTGCTCTTTCCCAGGTTCCAGGGCCTTTCTAGGAGCCTGTGGAGGGCAAAAATGGCCTTCCCCATCCCCAGAGGCCCTCTGGAGGCCAGAAATGGCACGTTTCCCTACTTCTGGTGGGTCCAGAAGGCCCAAAAATTAGCTGGCCGGCGCGCATGTGTGCCAAAGCTGAGCTCACATGCCCACCGATATGGCCACATGTGCCATCTGTGGGCTGTTTCCTGCCTCCAGAGGGCCTCCGGGGGGGGAGGCCGTTTTTGCCCTCCCCAAGCTCCTAGAAAGGCTCTGGAGCCTGGGAAGAGAGAAAAACAGGCCTTCCCCACCACCACCCGAGGCCCTCTGGAGGCAGGAAACGACCTGTTTCCCTACTTCAGGTGGGCCCAAAAGGCCCAAAAATCAGCTGGCTGGCACACATGCGCACCAGAGCTGAGCTCACATGCTCACCAATATGGCTACACGTGCCACCTGTGGCACACGTGCCATAGGTTCGCCATCATGGGCATATGTCAAAGCCTTCAGCAACTAGATTACCATCTTCATATGATGACGTGGCACTAACAACCTTGTAGATGAAACCAGAAAAAGAGATTTAGAAAGCTCTAGAGCAGTATTTTCAAACTGGACAAGTTTAGGACTTAAGTGTGGATTCAGCTGCCAGAATTCCTCAGTCAGCATGCTCCCAGAATTCTAGAAGTTCTCAATATCTCAAACTTGCCAAGTTTGAAAAACACTATCCTGGAATCTATTCCAGCTAGGGTCATCTCCTTGTAGAAATCACTATCAGGTTTGGGAGTCTGATGTATAATGGGCCATAGCCATACATAACATAAAGGCAACATTTTTAATGATGATTTGTTGAAGAAGCCATAATTATCATATATTAGTAGCTGTGCTAGCATTTCTTGCTAAATCAAAACCAAACCATATCAGATTTATTACTATATTTTTATTTTACTTGTTAAGCCACAATCTAGAACATGTGTGTCAAACATTGCAGCGTCACATTGCTGTCACGTGATGTATCATGATGTTTTTCCCCTTTGTGGAGCTGGAATAGGTGTGGCCTGTGCGTGATGCATCTGGTCTGTGGACCGCCAGTTCGACACCCCTGATCTAGAAGGACATGAATGTTTAAATAATTCATGAAATAATTATAATAGACTCTTTACTCATATTCCTATGTGCATTACAAACAATTGCTTCCTTTGGGAGTAAGCCATATGATCTCTTCCATAGTCTGCCCATTTAAGAGCTAAGCATGTATAAATCCCATTTATTTTATTGGAAATCAGTATGTTTATTTGATGAAAAATATCCTTTGACTCTTCCTTGTCAAACCGCTTCTGCACATTGTTAATACCTCCATATATGTTGGAATTGCTGTGTATCTGAGCAGCAGAGAGGTATGCTTGTCTTACCTTGATTGTGAATTTGTTTTAAACTAATTGCAATTATTATTGTGATAGTCATGCAATAGAGACCTTTGAGCAATGAATTCTGTGTGTGACACTGCCCTTGAAAAGCCTCTGGAAGTTTTAGCATTGTCATCCAGAATGCTAACTTAGAAGTGTCTCAGGAACTGGCAGAATTGAGCAAATCTCTTCAGAGTAGTTTTTCCCCAATTATCATTGTTTGTTTGCTCCTGGGAACAATTCAAAAGCCGTAAAAAGCAGAGTGCTGCATGTTTTATCTACTCCATTTCTTCATATCCCAATCAATTTCCCAGTTTCCTTGCTATCTAAAGGCATATACAGATACAAAAGGCTGGCCCTTTTCTCAACTGTAGTATGAAATGTATTACTCTAAAAAAATGTTTTAAATATTTTCATTTTAATGACAAAGGAGGAGGTAGCTTTTCTGAGATCTCATTTATCTTATCTTTCTGCTTCTGTATCTAGTCTTTTTATGTTCACTGAGAGCATATGCACCAAAGACAAATTCTTTGTGTGTCCAATCACACTTGGCCAATAAAGAATTCTATTCTATTCTATTCTATTCTATTCTATTCTATTCTATTCTATTCTAGTCTAGTCTAGTCTAGTCTAGTCTAGTCTAGTCTAGTCTAGTCTAGTCTAGTCTATCCTATCCTATCCTATCCTATCTTATCCTATCCTATCCTATCCTATTCTTCATTTTGTATTTTATGTATGGCTTGAGTTTTTGCTGCTGTCTTATTACTCTTGTTATATTTTAAAAAACTGATGGCTTATTTAAAGCATTGATATGGCCACCACCCAACTCAAACAATGCAATTCTGGGTGGCAACCAATAAGGAAAAGCAAGAACAAATAATTGGCCAACAGAGACTCCCAAGTTGTTTCACTAGATGGGAACTGTACTCATCCTGACCTAAATGCCCAAGGAAAGGGTAAGGTCTTGACCCCTTTCTAATGACCTGGAGTTTTAGGGCCAACCAAAAGCAGGTGCCAGCACAAAGAAGGCACATCTCCTGGGTCCACAAAGGTGACATTGTTTCCAGAAGGTGGACCCAGATTGTGCCCTTCTTAGAGCATGTGACATGAGTAGATACCACTGGGAAAAATGATCCTGTCATAATTGTCAAGTTGTCAGCTGCTTTGGGTTGTAATCTGGAATATCAAGCAGTATCGGATTTGTGATATCAGGCAATATACATTTTTTCCCCTTTTAATTCTGCATTTCCTTTGAGATATGACAAAAATTGCCGACTGTTCCTGTCCAAGAGTCTCCCCAATGCTCCAAAGAACTTAATAAAAAATAGATGGCAACATGCAGTGTTGGCAACTGTCCCTGTTGTGTAATAGTGGGTGCTTAAAGCAACAAATTAAATATTTTGTTACCATCAGCATTTCCATTTCATCTTCTGTCCTATAAATTGTATTGCCAGTTCAGAAAGAGCAGCTCAATAAAATCCCTTTCATTTTCAGAATTGTTTTCAAATTTCTGGACAATTGCCATTTTGACCTGGTGTCTATATAGTCATTTACCTCCAAAATGCATCTCCAATTGGCCCACCATTCGCTTCTAGTGTTCTATCAAGATCATTTTTTTACAGCAAAGAATTTCCTTCCAAACTGTCACTTGTGCTTCCTCAACTACTTTATTTTGATTCTTTGGTTGTCATGAGTGTATATCAAAGTTTATTAAGGAATGAATATCTGCTGGCCCTGCAAGTTCTCTTTAGTGGGTATTGGCATTGTTGAGTTAAGGAGGCTTGCTACGGGCATAAATCTATCACACGAAGAATAATTTGATGGAATAGCTATAATACACAATTATATTTTTCAAATTCAGGAGCCTTTATATGTTTTTACTTGTTCTTATGCAATAATATTGATGTTATAATAAAAAAAACCTTATCAATACTTCCCTTACATATATGCCATTATTTTAAATTTATTTTTCAAGAAATGATGCATATTGAGGGTTCTCTGTTATTCCAGCAGAAAGCAAGAATCACTGCAATTCTTCTACATAGTGTTCCTTTAGATCAGGTGGGTTGCATCAGAATTTACTTGAGTTATGTTTTCCTGTAACATTTTAAGTCCTAGAAATCTTGAGCTGAGAAAACTCAAATCTTGAGGGAAAAAATAAAATAAAAATTGCCACCTAAACTATTATGCACAAAAATAAGTTTGCAAAATGAATTCCTAATTCAAAAATGTTTGTTACTATTCTTTCTTCACAGGTTCAACAACATGCAAATTAAAAACAAAAATTTGCTGCAGTTCGGGGTAGTTTTTGTGAGGAAGAAATTGAGAGGAACCATCCTCTTCCTTTAAGCAGGGCCTTGGGGTGACACTGTCAAGGGAGTTATTTTGCCTGACTGTTTACATAGCAGTCTCAAGTGAGAAATAAGCATCTAAATCTGGTGGCCAACCTTTTTTTGCTTAGAAGCTACACTTAACATTTTTTGTTGGAGGCGGATGGGGGAAGGTAGAAGATTCCCAATGCAAAATGGGCAGGAAATGTATGGCTAGGTTTTTCCCTTTCTTCTTGAACTTCCTTTGTTATTTTAATTAAACCTGTTTGAGGGCTTATATTGCAATCATCAAAACAGCTGGAAAACACCTCACTGTATTTATTTATTTATTTATTTATTTTGTCAAACATGTATGAGATAACAGGAATAGGTATTATTCGTGGACACAGCATGGATATTAATACAGGAAATGGGTACGAATAAATGGGGACAATAGGACAGGGACGGAAGGCACGCTGGTGCGCTTATGCACACCCTTTACAGACCTCTTAGGAATGGGGTGAGTTCAACAGTAGACAGTTTAAGGTTAAAGTTAGGGGGGGTTGAGGTTGTAACAACAGAGTCAGGTAGTGCATTCCAGGCATTGACCACTCTGTTGCTGAAGTGGTATTTTCTGCAATCAAGTTTGGAGCGGTTTACGTTGAATTTGTATCTATTGTGTGCTTACAGCCAAAAAGACTTCAAGGGGGCAGGGTCTATGGAGCCTTTGAGTCTCAGGCTGCTCATTCCTGTTTTAAGATGGGCAATGGACTCGCTAGATTGGAGATACACAAGTTCAGATTTGTGCTCAACCAGAAATACATTTCAGCTGTCAATTTATTCTGTCTCAGAGGATTGTTATTAATCGGAAGCCTTAAAAAAAGGTCACAATGCCTTGCATATTTTTATTTTCAATTCCAATGTTAACCAAATCAATTTCTGATTCTCACTTTAGAGCTTAGGTGTACAGTATTTGTTGTCTCCCTTCTCTTCACAGGGTCTCATGTCTCTTTCCACATTGTCAATACAGAAACAGCAAGCCTTGAAAACAGCCTGAATGTTGTATTCTCAGTCAGTTGTCTTACTATTCGGGTCACAGAATAAAAATAGTTTATAGAGCGCTGTAGAAAAAGGAAAAAAAGTCCTATTTCCAGGCCATTTTCAAATTCATTGAAATAAAATGCAACCATGCTTCTGTTCATTGCAAAAAAAAAAAATGCCTCTTCTTTCTAATCACACTTTACATAGGAACCAAAGGGTACATTAGTAGTGAGACCAACTATTAATTCATCCAGATCTTTTTTTCAAATTAAGATCCATGGGATTTGTTAATCATGATTAAATCCTACTGACTTTTAAATAGCTAAATTTAAATCATAGCATCTTTAAAACAGGTAATTATGATGGTCCTTTTATGGATGGACAGTAGGAAGAAAGACAGATGTTTAATTATCTCCTAAATGATTTCAAGAATCCTTTCATTAACAAATTTACTTGGAATACCTCTAGTAAATGTAGTGTTGGAAGAAGCATCCTTCTGGGTTCTGCTCCAAGTGGGGAAAAAGACACTGGAGACATGGAGACTGCTTGGAAAGATGGTTTAATGGTGGACAGGATCACATGGCTTGAGTTCCTGAACAGAAAAAGGCAGATACAGCGAGTTTTTCAGGTTTTATGCTCTCTCTGGCTTTGAACTTCCTGGGGCCCAGAAAGAGTACTCTGATTGGTTGTCAGACTCCCAGGGGGTGGGGGTCTTGCTGGCTGATGGTCACATGTGCTTCCCAGGTCACATGTGGTGAGTTTCTGCTGCTATTGTGTAGAGGGTTAATCCTATCTTTGTTGGATCTTTGGCAATTCCTACTATGGCTCTGTCTGAAGGAGATAGATCTTTGTTATGTAGAATAGACTGACCCAGGCCTTAATGGCCCATTGACAAAGGGTGGGGGCAGGAAGATGGGAGCTGCTTCAAAACATGCTTATCCTAGGAAAATATAATATTCTGCCTTTTTCATATTTCCTAAAATATTTCACTCTTCCAGGAAAGGGGTGGGTGCTAACTTCCTACAGTAGTAATTCACTTCCCATTTATGTACCACATGGCAAATACTAAACTCTCAATCATTCCCAAAAGGAGCTTGCCATCTGTTTGTTTTGTACATCAAAGCCATTTTAACTCTCAAAAGGTGCCATGCAGTGGAGCTCCATTAGTGTACTTGTCCCACATTGTTGCAAAATAGTTAGCAGACTGCTGTGACCACTCCAGGAAACTAAGCAGCAAAGAAAGTGGCCAAAGAAACATTCCTTAATGAACCAAATGTGACAATCAAGAACCATCCTTTAATAGCAAGAGAATAATTAGAATTATGTTGGTATTTTAATAACACAATATTTTCTGAATCAGAAAGATTTTTCACAGTATGTCAATGTCCACTACCAGAAATGGCTATGGATTCTAAGTTTGTTCATTACATTTTTCTCTTCCAGGTATAATAAGACATTGCCAATAGATTCATAGTGCATTGATGTACTTAGGAGGGTGCAGACTAACCATGTCAGCTAAGGGTTAGCTACGTTTCTTGGTAAAGTACATGGGATTATCTCATTGCAGGGCAAATCCACTTAGGGTTATGATTAGGTCTCCATGAATTCAGATGGTAAAATAGATATCACTAACAACTTCGCAGCCCATCGTTATGCTTAGGAGGGCCCTGAGTTTTCGAGCTGGCCTTATCTACTTTCCGTCTTAAAATACTTGTGAAAATCTCTTTTCAGGGTCCAGGAGTGGGAATCCACTTAGGGTATGTATTAGATCTCCATGAATTTGTAGGAAAAAAATGGACATCAGCATCATATTTGTAGTATATTCTTATGCTTAGGAAGGCACTGACTTATCTCTGTTTGCTTCAGTGGTGGGATTCAAAAAAATTTACTACCGGTTCTGCAGGCGTGGCATGGCTTGGTGGGCATGGCAGAAGGATATTGTAAAATCTCCATTCCCACCCCACTCCAGGGGATGGATACTGTAAAATCCCCATTCCCTCTACACTCCAGGGGAAGGTTCCTGCAAAATCCCCATTTCCTCCTGATCAGCTGGGACTCGGGAGGCAGAGAATAGATGGGGGCGGGGCCAGTCAGAGGTGGTATTTACCAGTTCTCCGAACTCTTCAAAATTTCTGCTACCAGCCTCCAGAACTGGTCAGAACCTGATGAATACCACCTCTGGTGTGCTTGTAAAATACATGTGGAAATGCCTGTCTTCCTAGGGAATGTGTCTTATTTATGATCCACAAAATATTAATGTTATTCCAATAGTAAAGCAGGCTCTGCAACATCACTGTGTAACTCATGGATAACCAAGCTGGTGTGACCTAGTTATGCATTCCATTCTGCTTAATCAATGGCTTCCTGCTACAAATTAGAATTACTTCCTTACACCCCCACTTTGGGAGTATCAAGTTCATTTGGAGGGTAGATCTAATGCTGAATTTTCTCTTCAAGTTCAGAGATCTCCCTCCTCATTCATAGAAGGAAAAAGGAACAGCGGTGTGTCTCTTAGATGCTATTCAGTTACCGGGACTTGGGCAGTACAAGGTTTTAATAGATGAATGAATAATAAATACTCAAGGAGCTATAGAATTCAAAAGCATTATTTTGTTTTAATGTGTTATGTGGATAGCTGTTCATTTTTAAAAATGAGAAAAGAAATTTAAATATTGTCAGGAGTGAAACATTGGCAGCTACGTGCCTCTTCATTTCAATTTGTCATTAGAATAAAGTGGGAGGAGGTGTTGATTACAAATGGGTTAATTGAAGAAACAAAACTTCTATAGTTCCACTGAAACATGTGAGAGTCTGGAAACTTTTCAAGGACATAAATAGGTGTGAAGAAGAAGGTAGATGGTTCCCATAACACAGAGAACTTGTTTACATGGTCCACATGGATTCTGGGGACTTTGTTTAATATTGTGAACTACTGCCTGAGAAATTCAGAATTAGTTTTACTTCACCATTACCATGCTATGTATTCAATAAACAGCAAGCTTTTCAGAACAGAAATGATCCTGGACTTTTATTTGGATACTCAAGTTGGATGCTGACAAATATTTTTATACTGAAGTAAAATATATAGTTACCATATGTCCAATTGTAACTTTTATCTGTATTGCAGTTTAGAGACCATAAATAACTTTATTGATTTGAGAAATATCTAAAATACAATGTTTTTATTTAAATTATGACATTATTTTTAAATCTTGCCTTCATTCTTTTCTTTACATATAATAGCATTTCATTTATATTCGTTAACATCTGTGATTAGAAAAATAAAAGCATACTAACATTAAGTTATGGTTCAGATTCATGATTAAAATGCAAAACAATATTTACACATCAAACTATTTAAAAGCTAAGACATTTATTCTTCAGTACCCATAGCTGCATTTGAATGACTAGGTTGAGTCAAAATATCCTAAATCAGATGAAAAATGTCTACTTCAGAATGCATTCATGTGCTTCCATTAAAGATTCAAGTTATTTAGTGCATGTAAGATTTTATTCTATTCAGTTATGTTCTGTAAGAAATGGCTTTATTTTTGTGGCTTATCATCCAGCCCCTTAGCAATCTGCAAAAGATGATGTCATGTTGCAGTGCCAACATGAACATCACAGCAATTCTTATCAAGTATCAGATCCTGCAGATACACAGGTCCACACTGCTATAACTATGCTTTTCCTTTTTACTGATGGCCTTTTCCTTTTCACTACAAAGAAAGATGAGAGAGAAGAAGAAAAAGATCAGTAGGAAAAGAGAGGGGGAGGAATGAGGCAAGTGCATGTATCGCATTTCGATTTGTGCTCAGCAGGAAGAACTAATAGCAATAACTTATTGGAATGAGGCTCTAACTTCTCTGCTCTTCAGAGGCTGACAAGGACGCCAGTTGTCAACCATGCTGCATTGAGGTTCATTTTCCTTATTGAAGCAAAGGCAGCGGATTTTGTTGATCTGGAGGAAAAAAAAGATATTAGTAATCGTCTACTTCAAGCAGAATTCTTAGGGTTGTGAGGTAAGACTTATTAGGAAACAATCTTTCCTGTGTGTATGTTGGCACAAATAAAAAATAGCAAATAGTCTCCCATCCTACCCTTTCCAGTCTGGCATTGGCTTCAATTTTTTTGGGCTAGTGTAGAAGTTGAAATGCAACATGTCATGAATGTTCTAGATCAGGGGTGTCAAACTCAAAAGGGCTGGATCCGGCCCATGGGATGCTTAGATCTGGCCTGTGGGGCCACCCTAGAAACAACAAAAGACTGGTCCATAGTGCTCTGCCAGCGAAAATGGAGCTCAGGAGGACCGCACGTGGCCTCCCTGAGCTCTGTTTTCACTGGCAGAGGGGGGAAGGAGGCCATCGCACTGAAAACGGAGCTTGGGAGCCCATTTTTGCTGGCAGAGCACTCGGGCCACCACAGATGCTCTTGACACAAATGACGTCAAGCTGGCCATGCATACCCTGGTCATGCCCACCCTGGCCCCCGAGGTCAAACACAACCCTGATGAAGTCCTCAATGAAATCGAGTTTGACACCCCTGTTCTAGATTGAGTAAATCTGGAGCATAAAATAAAGGGTTGGGCCTCAGTGGTTCCATGTGATATGAGACAGGTATGTGAGTTTCAATTATAGAAAAATGTACTTAAGAATATCTTGGATTCCTATGTTCTTTACATATAACATAACAGCTCTTCCATAATCATGATCCCATCCTCTCAGTTTTAATTGAATTCGGTTTTAATTGGGTTGTTTTTAAATCTTGGGCCGAAATTATTTAACTGTTTTTTTAAAGTGTTTTTAAATTTTATATGCAATGTTTTATCTCGGCTGTACACTGCCCTGAGTCCCGCAGGAGAAGGGCGGTATAGAAATAAAAATAAATAAATAAATAAATAAATAAATAAATAAATAAATAAATAAATAAATAAATAAATAAATAAATGTTGGATCTTTGTGGTATTTTAATATTTGTGCATGTGCCTGAATTATACAGACCGATAAATGATAAAGGGAAGAGGAGAATTCATGTCTAATTTTAATTTGCCAGAGCATAGATGTGTACGTAGATGTTATTCTGTACATTCATCCATATCAAAACACTCACACATGTGACATGATTGATGCACACACAATGAAGTGAACTATGCTGGTCCCATCCCACTGATACAGGGACTCTGAGTAACTTCCAATATAATAAAAGATTACAAAATAATACAAAGCAGTTAAAATAAAGTTGCTTAATTCGGGACTAGTCAGGGTAGTCTCGGGGCAACTTGGTGGAACTGAGTGATTACTGGCTAGATGCCCTTCCTGACTCCTATGTAGAGTTCACAGCTGTTATTTTTTCTTTGTGCCCTGAGAGAAATATCTACCATTACCTAGGATTGAACTCTCAACCTTGCAAATGGGAGGCGAGCATCTCAATCACAATGTGACTGTCTAAATCCCAGTCTTCATTTTTTGGTAACCTTGACACATTTCAGCAATTAAAAGTGCTTAATATCCATGCCATCAGGCAAAATCACACTGAGCCAACTACACCTGAAGGCACGTCTAACGTAAATACACAAGATTGAAAGCCTACATAGCCATACACTGTGTGTTTGTATGTTTGCATGTCTGTGTTTACATGTGTGTGTCCGTGTGTCCATATACATGTGGTGTAGGAGCGAAAGCAGCTTCATGTTGCTAAGTCTAGCACTGTGAAATTCAATCAGAAAAGCCATTTGCCAATGCTCTCTATTTAGATATTAGAGGGGAGATTATTAACGCCTAGTGGCAAAAGGTGGGGAGTACAATGTTTGAAGCAAATGAATTTACCTGTTCTTTGCTCACAGATACAGGCTCCTTCAGAACAATCCAGATGACACATTCAAGCAAAGGTGGTGTGGTCAGTGATCCTGGATAAGTCCAATAGTCACGAGAGGCAGGTAGGAGGACAGTGGGATCAAAGCTGGTAAAGTTAGCCTCTTTCTCCTAGAAGAGAGAAATTTGATAAAACAATCCAGTTTAGTGTTTCTCAACCTTGCCAACTTTAAGATGTATAGATTTCAACTCAATTCCCAGAATTTCCCAGACAGAAATTCTAGGAGTTGAAGTCCATGATAAAATGTACGCTAAGATATTGTTTTGTAAATGTGATTTAATGCAACTCTAGTAATTTTACCTCCACCCTGAGGGATACCAAGTGAACAAAAGCTTTTAATATATGTAGGTAGAAATGGAAAGTAAACATGTCTGCTATGATTAAATATAGCATTTTCAAACAAGACATAGTTAAACAACCATTACCATTTAAAATACAGATTAAAGGCAATTTTATTTCAACATCCCCACCCCCCAGTACTGTTTTTTCAAAGAATAATAAAATTCACAGCTCCGATATTCCTGACTATCAAGAAAAAGAAGCACTTACTTTGTGTTTAATGGAATCTAGTGCATCAACAACTTTCTGTAGTCCAGGACAGGGACTTCCTACCTGTGAAATAAAAGGATAAAGAGAAACTTGAGTTATGCCTTGTGCCCATATGCATGTGTTTATGTAATTTATCAACTGAAGAAGCCTTTTAAATTTGGCCCACTGACCTCCTTCAAATAAGTTAATATTAATTCAAAAATAAAATCAATATACAGCTTCTAAAACAATATTGATTCAGTTTATCCTCTATTACCATTTTTCTGAAATACATTTGGAAAAGCAAATTTGCCAATTGCAATGGAATGTAACTCTGCATAGAGTGACATAAAAATATAGAATATATATACAATGAAGTATAACAAAAATATGCATAACCACAGTTCAAATATATATAATTTTTGTTGTTTATTATTTTACACAGATGAGTACGCATATGAATTTTGTACTTGTACCTTATATTTGATTACAATATGTTGCAAGAATCTGTTAAACATCGTTAAGACTGGATCTTTGTGATTTTTAGGTAAGAAGCTTTATTGGTAAGTATCTGTTTTTCTGAAATGTATTTGTTCACTCACTTGTATCATAAAGGCTTATTTTCTCTGCAAACTGTGTAGCTTGTTTGGAGCAGTGGTGGGTTGCCCCGGTTCGCACCAGTTCTATAGAACCAGTAGTAAAACCGGCGGGAGGTTCTGCTCACTGACCCTGACATCATGAAAATGCTTCTGCGCATGCACGTGGCCCCATTGCGAACCAGTAGTAAAGGTAAGTAGAACCCACCCCTGGTTTGGAATCATGTTGCATATAAATTAAGTCAATTTCTGATAATCCTGCAGCGGACCAGAAAATGTGGCCACCTGACTTTTCGACCCTTTTCAAACTTAAGATTGTTTTTTTTTTAATTTAACTGACATCTTTGGTTTTCAGTAGAAATTAATATAAAAGGAACAATGTTATCATAGAAACATCTCGAATGACTGTAGGCAGTTAATTCACTTCTGAGTAAAGCACTAAGTCAACTTGCTCGATAAGTATTCTGAAAATGCAAAAATTGCAGAAGGAAATAGAAAGATACTAACCTTCAAAAACACTCCCACAACTGCCAGGCCATCAGGATACTTCACAGCTTCTTCAAAAGTTCCATATTTTGTATTCCAATGCACTAAGTGGAGCTGGAATCAAGAAAAATACAGAAGACAGAGAACATCCATTAATAGTCTTTCCTTTAAACAGAGGAACTCAATAAATTATATATTAATCTTTAGCCTGAAAAGAGTATCTTGATTTCAGAGACATTAAAAGAAAGCACTGGCTTGTTAGTTCCTTTTCCCATGCAATAAAATATTCAAATACAACTATATTTCTCACACTGTCTTTTCATGCCATTCAGACCATTACTAATATGTGAGCAGACTGCCAAGCCTTTTATGGAGATATTTCTATGAAAGCAAGAGCTATACTTTATATAAATTTGAGAAGGATCAGGTAGATTGAAAAAGAAATGCCAACAGCTATGAAAAAACAGTGCAAAATGCAGTAGCAAAAATGATCTCTGAAAGCTTTTACTACACACTGGTTTTCTACCATGTCCATTGGCTGCTAATTTTCTTCTGGACTCAATTCAAACTGATAGTTACTGCATTCAGTGTCATACAGCAACTTTTCCCACCTGTTGACCTTCTAGTTGTTACTCTGCATTGGGATCTCATCCTAACTAGGAGTATCAGAGTACCAGACAGGAGAAGGAGGACCTAAAGAGTCTAAGCTAGGGCACTTCCTTTTAGAAGTGGTAATGTATCCATTGCATTTATCATCAAAGTGATAGATCTGTATCATTTTTTTAGTAGTGACTGACAGGCCTGTAAAATAAGTATATCTTAGACTGTAAGTATGAATTACATACAGTAAGTATGAATATAAAACAACTATGTTAGCTAGATCAAATATGGGCAAATTTATGAGAATCAGAAATGACAACTTGTTGCATCATCTAGAGAGTTACCAGTGGCATTGGTAAAATGGTGGTGATATCATAAGAAAAGGCACAAATTATTTGGAGAGCTGATTTTTCAGTGCTTTTAAAAATGATTCAAAACTTCCCAAATGGTCCAAAATTGTGCTTCCAAAATTTGGCTGGAAAATGGCTAAATTTTGACAGTGCAACTTTTTGTTAACTTGAAAAAAAACTTGTATTTTTAATAAACACATTAAAAAAATGTTGCATCACTAATGATTGCTCATTTTGCCACCAAATTTTAGCAGCAAAAATCTGGGCACATATTCATGAAGGCCACAAATAGCCTAGATTTTCTCAGTTACTTTCTGAAAAGCTTTTCTTTTTATTTATTTCACTTTAATCCTCCTAAACATTCACAATTTATGGGTTATTTTATTTTCAATTCCTTCAGTTGGACTTGATAATTTAAATGTTCCTTCCAATTGCACAATTCTAAGACTCCAAAAACTGAAAATATTTTTAGCTTTCAATACTAATTGCATTTTATTTTATTGGATTTGATTGACATAATTCTTTATTCCATTTCTAATTTGGTTTTAGAATAAAAAGTAATATGGCCCCTATAAGTATCATACATAAATTTGGAAAGACCCTTTTCAAAAATGTATCAACTGGCATGTAATCAGTACAATATTTGTGCATATGGCATTTATAAATTCTGTTAGGCCAAACAATTATAGTGAAGCTTGAAAATTCCTGAAATCTGATTCTTTACTTTTACAAGTAGGAATAAGTACTTTTGAACTAATTGGAACTTGTTTCAGAATAGATATATCTAGATTATAAAATATGAAAATACATATTGCACGTTTCACTAGTAACAGTCTCAGTTTTGTCTACTGAATCTTACTGCAGAAACTAAATCACTAGTTTTAAAATATTTCATCAAGAATATTTGTTCCCCTCTTTTACCTGGGACACAATGCTTTTATTTTTTTAATTTTTAATTTTTATTATTAGATTTATATACCGCCCTACTCCCGAGGAACTCAGGGCAGTGAACAGCCAAGAGATAAAACACACAGATTACAAAATTTAAAAACAGTATAAAAACCTAATTAAATAAATTTGGCCCAGAACAGATTAAAACACCCCTGAAGTTTTAGACAAATTTAAAATTTACAATTAAAAAGGGAGGTTAGGCCAGGCCAGCCTGTTGGAATAAAAAGGTCTTGAGGGCACGGCGGAAGGTGCGTAAGTCCGGGATCCTCCATATCTCCGTGGGGAGCTCATTCCAGATAGCAGGTGCCCCACAGAGAAGGCTCTTCCCCTGGGGGCCACCAGTCGACATTGTTTGGCCGACGGCACCCGTCAGCCAAACATTTTAATGATCAAATACAGATTCCGAATGAGATATAGTTTTGATAATGATACAGAACTTGAATCAGCGTAAATTAGAGGAACCCCCTTTTAAGAATCTTTAGTTGTAATGAGATTCAATTATTTTCATTTCAACGCCTCTCGTTTTGTTGCTATAAAAAGAAAGGGATGGGTGGTTTTTATCCTATCTTGGCAGGTCAGTATTAAAGTATACAGTACTTGATAAATAAAAAAAACTAGGGTAGCATAAGACACTTCAGGATAATAATATTAGTTATATGTGGTCCATGTTACTGGATGAGTTGCTAAAGAAGTATTGATTAGAAATTAGCTGCCATCAAATATTAATTTGGCCCATCCCAACATCCATTTCTTATATATTTAATATCCAATTCTTATATATTTCAGTATATTTTTCAATAGTGAACACATACATATATACACACACAAAAATAAAGACTTGGAAATTAATGAATTTCCTTACCTCTGCATCATATTTCACCCCATCAACAGTGTGTTCAGAACCTTGGCCTTCACAGGATCCCCAATGAATATGGAACTGCTTTAATTTGTAAATTCCTTCAACTGGGCCACCTTTCAGCACTGAAATAAAAAAAAGTTGTTGTAAACTTTGCCCATAAACTGGTTCCTATGCCTTGTAACAAAAAGTCTGAATTGCTTTCTTACATTGAGACAATTTTTAGTTAGTTAATTTGAGTCAGTTTCACTAATGTCTTTGCCAGGTTACGCAATGTGATAAGGACAAAGAGTTGAAAATTATGAAGATACAATAATTTGCCCCCATAGCAAATTTCCCACTGACTTTAAAATGGCACATTAACCAAATATGATCTTGCTGTGATAAATTGAATTTCTCCTGCATATCAGTTGAGGAGACATTTAAAAGGCTGATAAAAATCTCTTAAAGATCATAATCTGCACATGCAAAACACGTTGTGATCCTGAATCTTAATATGAGCTAATTTCATAGGAACATCTGCATGCTAAGAAAGCAATTACATTTTTGACATTTGATGAGTCTAATTCTCAGCTGGCCCTGCATACCTACAAGATTTGGAGCATTTCAGTGCTTTCAAAAACATAATTTTCCCTCAAATGGCTACTACTAATAGAATTTGATTTGCTATCTGGTTTTCTTCAATCACGGAGTAAGAAAAGAGACAGAATTCTACAAAAATACAAGCCAAATTATTTCTGTACAACACAGTTCATCTACAGTTTCTCAAAAACTAGGGCAGATGGCCTGGATATATATGTGGATTATGCCAAAAAATTATTATACAGGAGTAGAAATTTCCCCCAAATATTTCATGTTTAAAAATTCTGTATTACGGCTGACCTGAGTTAAACTAGTAAGGATTATAAAGGATTAGGCTGTTTTGTCATTCACTTACCCACAGACCATTATTGAGTTCAATTAGGGTGAATTCTAATCATTATCCAACAGCCTACCAACAGGGCAAATTGACATTTTGGGAGAGGATTTTTTTTTTTTAAATGCTATCTCTCACAAGCACACTTTCTATATTTGGTAATATTTGGTTCTGAATTAGCACAAGCAGAAATTTACAGGCATGATAGTTATCTTACCTTCCTAGTTTAGAACCTCTAGAACTGTTCACATGTTTAAAAATGTACTTTTAGTAATTTATTCTGATAAACAGCAGCTGGTTATCTAAGAGAAGTCAGCAGGAGACTGATAGCAGCACAAGGTTTAACTTTAAGAGATAATTTGTGGGGAAAAACCGTTTCCTAAATGGCCCGTATTTATAGATATTACTTACTGGCTGTTTGTCAACAATTACCCTAAATGTACCTTGGGGAAGTTCTATTTAAAGACACAAAAATACCCGTATCTCAAGTCCTCATATGACATAGGAGAGCTAGGCTAGTTTCATATAGGACTATCTCCTAGAATGGTATCGCTTGCAGGTAGAAACAACCTCCCGTAAACCTGTAAATAATTATTTGACTGCTTGAGTACGAGTTAAAAAGTCATACTGAACCACAGTTTTTGATTCCATGCATAAAAAAGGATAGCTGTTATATAAATAAGCTATGATGGTATTCACACAACATACTTAAACTGTTTATTGAATAGTTAGCCACTCATTGGGTGTCTTTAGTTATTATTATTAAAGAGTCCCTCTTTCAATGCAGTCTCACATATATTACATGTGGAAAAGAAATTATTACTACTACATTACATTTAGGATAAAAATCAGACAATTCAAATGATGAATTAGTGTTATTTCACCCAATAAAAACTATGATGAAGAAATTGAAGAAAAATGTCTGGTGCAAGGATTGCCTTGTCCTTGGGTGGACAAGGATGGGTCTTGTCCTTCTGGACAATTTTGTCTTAATAGCCTTAAAACTCTACAGATACTCTATGCCAGGGGTCTCCAACCTTGGCAACTTTACGACTTGTGGACTTCAACTCCCAGAATTATGCTGGCTGAGAAATTCTGGGAGTTGAAATCCACAAGTCGTAAAGTTGCCAAGGTTGGAGACCCCTGTTCTATGCCTATGTTACTTATGGCATGAGGAGAACTTCCAAAATCATGCTGAAAAAGGGTCTTATAAAGGAATAGGCTGTCCTTGGTTGATAGCCACTGACTATATCACAAAGTTCAGCCTGGGTGAGGTTTAACTGTTATGTGTGGTTCTATTGGATATTTTGGGAGTAGTTTTATAAGGGAGTTGCATGAGTAATCCCTCTAAAACATCTGTTTTATCGAAGCTTACAAAACTGCCAAAGTAAAAGAGATATCTTCAGTAAATTATTTTTTTCTGCATCCTTGTATGTTTCAGCTTTGCACTGAATTATTAATAAAAATATATTATAAAAACATGCTTCAAAAAGTATTAATTACGTAGAGAATAATTTACCTAGAACAATACAAGTTAAAATCAATTAGATAATTAAGTACTAATTGGACCTTAATGACCCATGTATATAAGACTGAAGTGATCCCAATAGCCATATGTGAACTTTTGATCTTTTCCATGATATGTATGTGTGTGTGTGTGTGTGTGTGTGTGTGTGTATAATTGAAAAGCTTTTGGTTAATTTTATTGATTTTATCTACAATGGATTATGGACTAATATCACAATCAGCTTGCCCTTATTTAATCACTGATTAACTATTCATATGCACAAATAAACCAGTTTTATCATAACCTCAAGAAAGCAGAATTCACACTGTGTGATCATAGGAGCAAATGTAGACCACCCATCAAACAACATAGGATAATAAAGTACAGCTTGGGACACAAAGCTGATTCTAACAATGCTTGGATTTTAAAAATTACTCAAGTGAATAGCAATAGCACTTAGACTTATATACTGCTTCACAATGGTTTACAGCCCTCTCTAAGCCGTTTACAGATCCAGCATATTGCCCCCAACAATCTGGATCCTCATTTTACTGACCTCAGAAGGATGGAAGGCTGAGTCAACCTTGAGCCAGTGAGAATCAAACAGCTGAATTGCTGGCAGCCAGCAGTCAGCAAAAGTAACCTGCAGTACTGCATTCTAACCATTGTGCCACCATGGCAGTATGGTATAGTAAGTATAGAATTACAGAATGGTATAGTATACAATTACAAACTTCCATAAAATTTAAATTTTCTTTCCCTGAAAATAAAAGTAGGAGGGGCTAGCTATGTTGGTTGAGAATTCTGGAAGTTTAAAGCCAACATAAACTGAATGGCACCAAGTTGGTTAAATTGCTTGTGCAATGCAGGGGTTATTGTCTTGGCACTTTGGTCAAAACCAAGCATCAGAAAAAAAAACAGGTGCCACCTTGCAGCTTCAAGGCAGAGCCAGTCCAGCTCTGACTTCTGCACGTGCACAAAATGGTTTATTCATTAAAGGTTTAGAGAAGCAATTAAAGGAAAGAGGTTTATATGCTCTGATCCATTCCATACAATGTTGGATCACTATGACGATCTGTTCCAGTGGATCTCAAACTAGATTTTGAGGATCTGCTTTACACATTTTCAAATCAAATAAAAAAATAAATATTAACATTATGTAAACACAATGCTTAAGCAGTGTAATATAACATATTACATATTACACTGCAAAGGATTACACTTAAGCAGTGTAATATAACATAGCAAAGGATTCCTTAATTTCTGATGCAGTTTATTATCTAGCAATTACCAGACATAGTTAAAGAGACTACAGCAAAGTTGGGGGGAAGGGGGAGAGAGAGAAACTGAAGAAGCATTAAACATTATTACAAATGTTACCTTGCATACACATTTTGCAAAAACAACAGACCAATCAAAATATTGGCAAAATTAACCCCAGGAAGACAGTGAAACTTATCAGCATTCTGTAAGGTGACTGTTTAATTGATGAATAATCTATATCCATTATTTTACCATTTGAGGATTTGCAATGTTTCTGATACTGCAAAGAAGAGATCGCTAAATGTTATACATGGACTTTAAAGGACTCTGTGCCAAGCCCTCTCTATCATCAGGCTAATTGTAAAAGAATTACAAAGTCAACATCTGTGACAAAGCAGCACAGATAAAAATTTCTAAATTTCATTATATTATCCTTCACTAGTTTCTTGATTCCTACAACAGTTATAAACTTTGGTAGTCAGGATAAAAAATATAAACATTATCAACATATGTTCTAGTATAAATAATAGAATAGTCACAGAATGTTCTCTCATCTTTCAAAGTAATGCATTACAGTCTTAAATTTGTAATGCTGGGTGTAGCATCTTGGTGTTTCAAGAAGAAAATGGACTTTAAATTAGTCATTTTGAGAACCGAACAGTCTAATTCCAATACATGTGGGATCTATGTACAAGATATGGGAGACTGAAAAAACATTGATATACTTATTTTCTTCTCCTTCCCATATTTATAGTTTTTTTTAAAAAAAATCTGCAGAAAAGAGAAAGTGGGCCATGAGACAGGATTGGCTTGAAAAAAATCTTTGTCACATTGTTACTCTCTCCAGCTAGCTGACTTGAGTCTCAGTCTGAAGGATAACAACAGAGATCCCTCTGTCCTCTTAGAATACTGAATTTCTGAATTTTCAGCAGTTTTCTGGCTATCACTGGCCCTATTGCTTTTCTAGGAGGGAAGGAACAGTTATAAAATTGTGCCACATGCATGCTGTAGATTATTTCCTACATATCTCCTAATGCAAAATATAGTAATTCTTGCAGAAATATGAGCCTCGTCTCTGTTTTTTAAGGATTAGCTGCAAGTCCATACAGGGGTGGGGTTCAAAAATTTTAGCATGGGTTTCTCTGCCTGGTTGCTGGGTGGGCGTGTCTATGGTGGGTGTGTCCTAGTCATCGTCCTGCACCATGGTGGTGGGGGGATGTTTTTGCCCTCCCCGGACTCCACACGCGCCCTGCACCTACCTGCATCCAAAAGGGATCGCATGGGGACTCCTGGGAGGGGAGGGGTGGGGTAGGTGGGGCCAGCCAGGAATGGGATTTGGGGGTTCTCCGAACTGCACAGAATCTTAGCTAGAGGTTCTCTCGCACCCCTGCGAACTCCCAGCAGCCCACCCCGAGTCCATATGGATATTATAGACTTCCTCTCTTTCCCTCAAAATTGTGAACAAAAATCTCAAATTCCTGCTCATTCCTCAAGAATCATAGCTTATACCTACATTTCCACTGCTACCTTTTCCTTTCTCTCTCTGTTTTTCTGCCCAAAACAACCAAAGTTAAAATCTTTCTAAATAATCACCAATTTTACAAGCAGAACAAAATATGTAAATATATACATTTTATACTGTGACTACTCATGCATGCAAACACACTAGAGGCTGAGATAATAAAAAGGATGCAAAAAAATCTATTACATGAAGAAACATAAAATGGGCCTCCTTGCTATTTATATTTTACATGTAGTTTTCTTGTCGTATTTCAGACACTGAATTTCATTAAAGGGCCTGGATGCAAGTTAGTTGATTTCTGTCTGCAGTAACCACAGACCGGAGAAGGTAATTGTGAGTGAGAACCTAAAACCTATTCCAGTCAGAAAAGAGATTCTACAGTGAGGCCTGTATTTAGGGGTATTTTTATTTTTATTACAGGGAATGCTAAGAGTAAAAAGGATTGTACACACTTTGGCTACGATGCACAACATATTTTCTTCCAGAGTAGTCCATTTAAATATTAAAAGAAGCAAGCTAAAGCCTCTGCACAGCTATTTTCAATGCTGTTTGGAAAGCTTACAAATCCAAGCTGTTCCAGGTTCTTTGAAGGTGTCCCCTCAATGAAGCTGCCAACATGGGGAGAAAATACAGAACATTTGCTTAAACAAATCAAACCAAGTAGTGCTGAGAGACAAAGCAGTCCATTTGTTTCTAGCGTCATCGTGTCTCATATTAGAATGCTCATTCATGGATACTGAAAGGGGAAGAAGATTGCATTGGCAAATCAGGATGATTAAAAAGCAAACATTCCAACTTCTGTTCCTAAGATCAGCTTTGCACTGCCAGCAATTGCAGATTCGTCATAAAGAACAGAGAACTTACAAAATGCTAAAAAGAGGGAGTTAATTTAGAATTATTGTGAATAGAACATCCTCCAGCAAAGAATGAGTAAGTGAAACATATGGAAATGTGGGGGAAATGTCATTTTTTTTCTTATTTTTTTTTAATTAAAAAAATTAAAGAATATTAAATGGAGACAATTGAAACCTAATGGCAATTAGAATCACTTATCTTGGCATCATGACATATATGTTCCTGAATAATGGATGATTCTTGTCATAAAATGAGCTTCCACTTAATGTTGATTCAAAAAGAAATTATACTTATGGAAAATGTTATATATCAACATTCATAAAACTCCCCCAAAACAATACAAAAGTCTGTTGACTTTTAGTTTTAGTTCCACTGATCTGGAAACTATCAAATGAATATTTTATTTTTCCCTTTTATGTCCCTCCACTTTTTAAAATCCAAACCCTCGGCTATACTTATTATCTATCTTAATTTTTTTTCCACAGGAAAAAATACAGGAATGTTACAGTACAAAAGATCCAAGTTTCATAAATGGCTTTTGTTCACAGAGATATCATCACACAACTTCTAAATTGCTTGGAAAACAATATATACCCATAGAATTCAGGCTGAATATAAGAAAGTCAACATGTATGATGAAATGCTGGTACTCCTCAACTTATGGCCACAATTTATGTTGCTAAGTGAAACATTAGTTAAGTGAATTTTATGATCTTTCTTGAAACAGTTGTTAAGTGAATCATTGCAGTTGTTAAGTTAATAACTCTGTTTTTAACTGAATCTTGCTTCCCCATTGACTTTGCTTGTCAGAATGTCACATAAGATGATAACATGACCCCAGGACGCTGCAACCGTCATAAATATGAACCAGTGGCCAAGCATCCAATTTTGATCATGTGACCATGGGAATGCTGCAATGGTCGTAAGTGTGAAAAATGTTTGTAAGTTCCTTTTTTCAGTGCCATTTTAACTCTGAACGGTTACTAAATGAATTGTTATAAGTCAAGGACTACCTGTATAGGCAGATGTAATTTATTTAGTTATTTTACACCTCACCTTTTAAAATAAATGAATAACTCAAGTTGGCGAACATATCTAATACTCCTTCCTCCTCCTATTTTCCTCCCAACAACCCTGTGAGAATTGAGCTGAGAGTGACTGGCCCAAAGTCACCCAGCTATTTTTCATATCTAAAGCAGGACCAGAATTGATGGCTGCCCAGTTTCTATCCTGTTACCTTAACCACTAGACCCATGATGGTGAACCTATGGCACATGTGCCAGAGGTGGCACGCAGAACCCTCTCTGCTGGCACGCATGCCGTTGCCCAGGTCACATCTCCATGGCATTTCTTTCGTGAACTTCTGTTTCCCTGCAAACGATGAAACAGAAGCTCACGAAAGAAAAAGATCTTACCTCTTGCCGCACTGCGATGTTGGGATGCCCCCCACCAGCCAGCTGGTCTTAGGATCTCTGCTGCATATGAGTGCATGTCCGTGCATGCATGCGTGCATTTCTGTGCATGTTCATGCATGTGCATATTCATGCATGTGCATGCATGTGCATGTGCATGCATGTGCATGTTGGTGCATGCGCATGTCCATGCACACCTTTCAGTTTGGGTATGTGCACATGCACATTTTGGGCACTCAGTGTCTAAAAGTTTCACCGTAACTGCACTAGACTAAATTGGTTCTAGATACTTTGGATGTGAAGCTGAAAAGATGCTTTGGGGTATGCTATAACTCTCCACAGCTGTTTAAATACAATGCATCCTTTTCTGGGTTTGCAGAGTAATTGCATAATCCTAGGAAATCCCAGGAGTGTTTGAGTCAAAGAGGCAGTAATAGCACATCCAAGCCCTCTCTAAACCCCTTTCTTGTACATTGTCAGTGCCTTCTTAGCTCAAATGTGTATTTTGCTGGGACCACATATTATCAATGTGAAACCAAGAAAACAGAAATCTTCTTTAAGGAGGTACATGTGGCCATACTTATCCCAAAGAATCTTTTTGACTTCAGACCCACTGCATGGCATATCCCTAGTATATAAAATATATCTCTTGTTGGACTATAAAAATACAATATTTCAGATATGTTTGCAACACTGTACAAATGTATCTGGGAAAGAAGCCTGCTATGGATTATTTTTGGAATGAATATAGGATTGCAATGCTACTGGTATTTGATTTCCAGATGGCAAGGACAATAGATTACAGGCAGAGCTAATAACTCCCAATGCCCCTTTCATCACTATTCACAGTGGCTAATGGAAGTTATAGTCCAACATATCCAGAAAATGTTAAATGGGGAAAGGAATACTTGTTTCTCTAGATTTCTTCTCTAGTGGTAACTTCTTGAACTTCTTAATATTACAGTATTTGAATCATCACTGAAGTGATATATAGCCTGCCCCCATTGCTGTTCTATTAGCACAACATGATTCACTGGTTTTAGAAGACCTATTGCTATTGAGGGAGGGGGGGGGAGAGAGAATCATCCATAAAAATTGACTTTTATCATTTTCTGGATATATGCAACTCTGGTTAAAATAAAGAAACAAAAAAATCTCTCTGCCATACATCAATTAAGTTTCTCTAGTCAGTCCTTTGCCCTCCCCCTTTGCTGCTGCTTCCATCTCTCCCACAAAGCTTTAAGCCTAAGAAAACAGATCAAATACTAACCACACTTGTCTCCAGAGTCATCAAAGACCACATTGAAGGAGTGCCCGTTGTTGACTATCTTCTTTGCTGCAGATGCATCGTATGTGATGTTCAGGCTCTTCAGTGCAGGGTCGAATTTGGAAGATTTATGTTGGATCGCAATGGGTGACTGTCGTTCTCCATTGGCAACAGGGAAGTTCTTATGCCAAAAAGCAGGTCCTAAAAAAAAGAGAAAGAAAAGTGCAAGAATTAAACCCCTACAGCACGAAAGGGAAACAAAGAGGGTAAAAGGCTTAATGTCTTAAGGCAGTTGAAAATTAGGAAGATAGCAATAGCAATAGCACTTAGACTTATATATCGCTTCAGTGCTTTTACAGCCCTCTCTAAGCGGTTTACAGAGTCAACATATTGCCCCCAACAATCTGAGTCCTGGATAAAGATAAAAGATCAGGAAGATAAAGATAAAAGATCAGGAAGAAAAAGATAAAAGATTAAAGCACCTTTTATGACTAATATTTTATTAAAAGGCACAAGCTGCAGTTCACTTCATCAGTCTAGCTGTAGGAGATGACCTTGGAGAAGTCAAGAAGCTGTTAAAGCAACAACAGGTGTATAAGCATGCATTAAGTCTAAGGAGGTGGGAAAATATTAGAAAAGACTCAGACTGGCTCCCCTGAATTCCCTGGGTTATAACAGGGAAATTTGAGGGGGGGGGACAAGCAAACTTTTACTGTTACAGCCGATATCAAAAAAGTATAGTTCTAAACTTCTTCTGGCGCCTGATTTGGTCTACCTCACAGGGCTGACATTAGTCCGTCTATGCATTTGAGGAAGTGAGCTGAAGCTTGTGCCTTTTAATAAAATTTGTTAGCTACAAAAGGTGCTACAGACTCCTGAATTTTGCTACTATTGACTAACCTGGCTCTTCTCCTAACATAAAGATACCTAAAAAGATTTTTAACATTTTTGAAAGAATGAAGTTATTTTGGCCAGATAGAATTTGAAGCGCAAATTATAGAAAGATCACGTAGAGAAGCAGATGGAAAATGAGGAAATACCTAGTGGGGGCGGGGAAGAGATGGAGGGAGGGTTAAACTTGAATCTATTCTTGCACAGATGTAGCAAACTTGGGCACAGGGCCTGAGGGGTTTTTGAGATGAATGAAACAGTATCACTCAGATTTCTCCACTAAGGTATTGTTGGGAATTAAAAGCTAAGGATGCTTATGATCTGAACAGTGACAAACTGGAAGCCCACCTATCTTATTTAAATTGGTGCATCAAGTTCAAGGAGATTTAACTTACATCAACCAAAATTCACAGGTCATCCCTTCTTTGCAAAGCAAAACACTGGATGGCACATTTACATTTTCCTTCCCATGATTTTGTTGTACAAATAAAAATAACAGCTTTCCATTTCCCAGTGTATTATAGAGAAAAAAACAGTTGCTTACCCAATTCTAGTCAAGCAAACTTGTTTCTCAATTTAGCGGGGAACAAAATTCCCATCTCAAACAATCACTGTGCTTGGAAATGGCAAAGCAAGTCTTGGAATGTTAAGTCCACATTCTAATGGAGTTCCTGATCATACCACAAAATCCTCTCCTGGGCATTTCAGTTACCAAATAGAAACTGGAAGAAGTGAGGTTCCTTTGCCTTACAAGTGTCATTGCAGTTGCAACACAGTGTATGTTCCAAAACTCTTTGTGAGTTCTGCTTGGAAGGAGGAATACAGCAGGTGGAAGTTCAGGTGAGAAGAGTCTATAGCAGCCTTTCCCAACCTGTTGCCTTTCAGGCATCCACAGCTCCCATCATTCCTAGTAGACACAGCCCCATCTACTGTAATTGGGTCCCTCTGAAGGTCCAATGGCTGGAGAAGGATAGCCTACCAAGCTCCTCATCTATTGCACCTGATACCTTTGATGGGATTGTAGGATTACTTTCATCTACTCAGAACTCTCCTACTTGGCAATCTTATTAGTTCCCATCTTCATTCTCAGTCCAGCTCAAAGGCTAAAAAGACCAAGCACACACCCCGATCTCACCACCATTCGCTCCATAATTCCAAATTTTACTTCGCTGCAATTAATATGGAGCAGAACTAGCGCGGGGCAGAAGCTCCGTTTTCTCCCAGGTCTCTTGAAGGTCAGGCTTCCTTTGAGCTCTGACCGGGAGCACGCAGCCTATCCGGAACAAGCAGCCAGCTCAGGTACTACTGCAAGCGACAGCGGGGTTAGCGCTCTCCTTTGGCTTTTGCCCCAGAAGCACCAGCCCGCTCCCAGAGCCCCGAGCGCCTCGGGGATCGGGGGGGTCCTCCGCAATCCGAGATCGTGCCCGGACCGAGGATGATGACCCTCACCTTCCGCAGAGGACCTCACTCACCGTTCTCTTTGCCGTAGCCCCAGGACATGGTGGTGATGGGTCAGCTCTGCCGGGTACCGCCGTCGCCTGCTCTGCCTTGCCCGAGGGTGACAGACCCGGGGTTCTTTCTCAGGGGCTTTTATAGGTCCCGATCAACTTCATGACCCTCGCGGACCTCGCCGACGGGAGGGGGAGCGAAGGGGAGGAGAAGGGGGCGGCTCCCAGGCGAGCGCCACCGGCCCGGGGGGCGGGGAGAGCAGGACGGGTTGCAAGGCGGCGGTACGTACGGTTGGTTATGTCTTCTGCGCTTCCCGGAGCAGCTTTCGTCGCTGGGCTCCTGTTCCGTCACTGTAGTGGGAACCGCCGCCGTTGCTGCACCGCGTCACTTCAAGCCGGAGCCTGGCACAGCCAAGCGCTCCAGCCCGGCGCTGCTGCTGCCGCCGCCTCGGGAGGGGCGCCACGTAAAGGAGCTCCTTGGCTGAGGGCCGCCGAGAAGATGGAGCAGTTTCAGTTCTCTCTACCGGGCGGGCGGGCGGGCGGGCGGGCGCGCAGGCGGTTGTGAGGGGTGGGGGGTGGGGGTTGGGTTGGCGGCAGGGAAGCTGTTGCTTAAGTCCGGCTCTTCAGGGCCTCGGCGCCGGCTCTGGCCGCCAGCCCCACCGCGCAGTTCCCCATCCCACGCGCTGGAGTCTCCTTCCTCCGGGAGGCGGGAAAAAAAGAAAAAAAACCCCACTCGCGGGAGTGACCTTGAGACGACGTGTGTTTGCGCGCGGGCGAAGCGGAGCCGGCCCGGCGGGTTTTTTTTTTTTTTTTTGCGCGCAATGTCGTGATGCGGTGGCGGCTTTTGCGCTTCGGGTTGGGACGTGACGGGAAGCGCGGGCGCTCTGGGGATTACGAGAGTGCCGGAGGCTTCCCGGGGATCAGGGAGGATCATTTGTGGTCCAGAATCGGCGCCTTGGAGTTGCCTGGAAGGTCGCAATGAGAGAAGAGAGGTTGGTTAAAGAAAAAAAAAATTCCCGCGGTCTTTGAATCACACGACGTGCCTTGTAGTCATGCAGTGGGGGTGAGTGTGGGGGTGTGGAAACATACAGACATACCATCCGCGGGCGAATACTTGCATAGGAAACTGCGGTGTCTTCTGAAGCTAGTTGATTCTTGACTCTCAGTGCAAAAGGGAAATACAATTCTAACCGGTTTCCCGCTCAGAAAAGCTTTTAACACAATAATAGTAATGATGACTTCAAAATATGAGACTTTATTTCCCTTAGTTTTGCATTTATAGTAATGTAAGTCTCTTTTTCTGTTTTGGAGGCAGGAATGAATCCCAGTTGCTGAAGAACATTGCAAGAGGATTTTATTATGCTCATGTCCCGCCTTTAGGCTAGTTGTATTCTACAAACATTCCGCTGGGAGACCAAATGCCTTACTTAATTTGGCCTTTGAACTGGTCCAGCGAGAATCTTGTACAGTATTGTAATCTACAATGTAGAAACAAAAAAAAAAAATCAATGTCCTATCCCCTTAATGTAGCTAAGTGTGGTGGAGATACTTTGGACTGCTTGAGGAAAAAACGCAGGCAACTAAAATGTGTGTGTGTCTGTGTGTGTGAGAGAGTGTGTGGTTGAGCCATTAATGAAAAAGGAAAGATAAGCCAGACCTGTTGGTTGAGGCACTGGATGGCTGCCAGTATTGCGAAGTAGTTTAGGAACTGTTTCAGGTAGGTATTAGTAATACAAACTCTCAGCATTATTTCCTGTTCTACTTTTTCACTCCAGCTTATTAAAAACGTATCTGCATTCTTGTTTAACTCCACAGGAAGGTGTTTATGTGTCATAACAACACAGTTCGACCATGTTTGGTTTGACACTAGTCAAACTAGGTGTTGGTTATTACCTTTAAAGCCCTACATGGCTCAGGGCCAGGCTATCTTGGAGATCGCCTTCTACCGCATAGCTCCCAATGACCGGTAAGATCCCACAGAGTCGGTCTCCTCTGAGTCCCATCAGCTAAACAATGTTGGCTGGCGGGCCCGCAGGGGAGGCCCTTCTCTGTGGCTGCCCCGGCTCTCTCTGGAACCAATTACCCCCTGGGGTCCAGACCGCCCCCATCCTACTGGCCTTCCGGAAAGCGGTGAAGACTTGGCTCTTCCGGCAGGCCTGGGGCCGTTGATCTCGCTACGGTGATCTTGCGAGACCCAGCCACGAATTGGAATGTATAGGTTTTAATGTTTTTTTTAAACTTTTGTATTGGATATTGTTCACATTGTCTTATTCTTTGTTGTTAGCCACCCAGAGTCCCTCGGGAGTTGGGCGGCATAAAAATGCGACTAATAAATAAATAATAAAAAAAATAAATAGTCCATGTGCCTCATCAAAACTGTGTGACAGTAGACAATGTCTCTAAGCATTCATGGCTTAATAAAGTTTATTCTGAGAGCCATATGGAAGGGGTTAAACAGGATATGACCAGTTCCTTGGTTCATCTCTATGCTTGAGTTGTTCTTGTTTGACCTAAACATTAAAGTATTAATATTTTGCATATATACACCCACTCACCCACATACATTCTTGATAGAAGTGAGATATTTATGTTAGTAGCTCAGGAGAATTACTAGTGTAACAATGTATAATACTGTACTTGTAGATTCTAAATTTCAGTTGTTTTGTTTCTAATAAACAAATTGTGTGCAAAAAGGATAAAAAAATTGACTCTAGTTTAAGAGCAAACTACACAGAGACATGTATAAGGAAGATTCATTCAGTATTTTTAATTGCAAGGCAGTATTAACACAATGCTGTGAGAAGTACATGCTCACACAGGCACCTTTTGACACTCACTCTACATTGTTCTGAATCATGTATATTTGAAAGGCAGCTAAAACCCCTAAATTGTTCTTTTAAATGTTCTTCTAAAATTTTGTCTTAGCTGAAATGGGTTTTTAATTGTATCTTAAGAGAACAGAATGAAAAATTAAAAGAGAAATAACTAGAACAAAAGAACATGGAGCTATGAGCTCTTTACCTTTGTGCTTTATTGTAACAGATAATAAAGATAAACAACCCTTAGGTCCTGAAAATGCAGAAGGAAATATATTCCTGTTGATGAATCTACTACAAATTGAAACCAACAGAGTGTTTACTTGATCATATTAAATAAATCATATCATCTGTATTTACAGGTCTAATAATGTCAGCAGTTTAAATAAATAACTGTGCTTCACAGGAACTTATATCTACTGAAAGTAAGATTATATCATTTGTTTATTAATCCCAATAGCAAAAAATGCAAATGAATTCACTGGAAACTACTGGAAAAGAAGTTCCTTGAGGATTTCCAGAAAATGCTTCAAAGGTTATGATTAACCTAGTTAGCTGAGTTCTTTCACAATTCAATTATGCCATTTGGAAATGTAGTAATGACCTTAATGCACAGTTGGAAAGTTGACACAGGTGGCAGTGAGTATAAGAGTTGACTAACATATGAATTAACTTTAATCTACCTGTGCGGGACTTCCATATATTCAAATAATGAAGCTCCAGATGTGTCATCATTGGGTTCTCTGGGCGTAATGATTATGAGAATCAGGAACTTTCCTCTGTGTTACTGTTTGTCCATTCAACACTTTCCTTAATGTTCTTTAAAGAATCTTTCTTCTTTAAAGAACAAGGATATAGCAGATCTGGAAGATATTTAGACTACAGTTCCCATGAAGGCTTCATCAAGTTCTTAAGTATCAATCACTTTGGGAACATACACTAAATTGGAAGCTAAATTTCTGAATTGTCTTTGCATGATGATTTTCATTTAATATTCTTGCATTGACTGTTGAAATGTGCGAGCACTGATGTAAATGTAGAAGATGAGTCTTATAAACAAGCAGACAAATGGTTGATTATTCATTATTTAGTAAATTCCAGAATGATGCATTAGGTGCTTTCAGAGGAAAAGTGATGAAATAATTTTGCAAGCAAAGGCAGCTGATAGTGCACAATCTACAAAACAATTAAAATCCAACTCTAAAAACTAGTTCTTTCAGTGAAATTTATGTTCAGAAGATGTATTTATGGTGTTATTGTATTTGAGAATATTATGTTAAATACAGTATTTCTGTCTGACACACATATAATAAAGTTGCATATTAAATAAATTTCTTTTTGTGTTTTCTTAAGAAATATATAACTCTAAAATAAAAAAAAATAAGCCTTATAAACTTTATCAGGATAAATGTTTCAGAGAATCACATTTGATAAGCAACTGACTGTAATTCACAAACTGAAGTATAATTAGAGAAGTCATTCAAGTCTGTATTGCAGTCCAAGGGCAAACGATTATCAGGTATTGCTACTGCAGTCTGTTCGTTTAAAGGTGCATTTAGTTTGATGGAGAACGTAAGAAAATTCCATCAAAATATGTGAGCTGCAGATGGTGCAGCCGATAGTGTTGGGAGATTGTACCTTACAGCCTTTTGGTAGATTAACTGAAAATATTATTACCCTAATTAATGTGTACTGCGCTCCTGGAATTACCTGAGGGCTGAAATTAAATGCTGCCAGGTTTAAGTATACATAAATAGCCACAAGGCTTTGCTTTGTGTTCCTCTTTTCGCTACTTTCAAGCATGCCACATCTAAGAGCTTTTTCTTTTCTTGTGAACATTCTCAGGTACTGATAAAGTTACAGTTTAGTAAATATTCATAAACACAAACATAAATAGAAGGCCTATCATGGCAGTGTGTAAAGAGGCTTTATTTGAGTTGAAATCAAAATGAATGAGCTTGCAAGATCAAGTTTATTATATAACAGCATTCTATTCAATTGCATACTGTTCAGGTTTTTAAAAAGTTTTACTTGTTCTAATAGCATTCCATATTTCACTGTCATATGGCTTTTCGAGTGTATTTGTTATTAATCAGCTCAGGTGAGGCTGGGCCAGTGGTGGGTTCCTCCCGGTTCGGCCGGTTTGGCCGAGCCGGTAGCGGTGATGATATGACGTCACCAAACCAGTTCTCCAACCCCCCCACCCACGTTATTCTTACCTTTTATTTGGTCCCACCCCCAATCTATTGCTGCCTCCTGAGACCCAGCTGATGACTAGAGGGGAAAAAACTGTTTAAGCTCTTGCCGCGGGGCTTCAAAGGGCCGTCCTACAGCTGATCAGTGTTAAAAGCAAACAAATGAGTTGGGTCGTAAGTGCGAGGACCTTCCAGAAATGACTGACCAGCTAGCCACGCCCACCTAGTCACATGACCTCCAAGCCACACCCACAAAATAAGCCACGCCCACAGAGCCGGTAGTAAAAAAATTTAGAACCCACCCCTGGGCTGGGCTGCTAGGAAGGTTGGGCCTGATTACTACTTGGGAAAAAGATTTCCAAGGAATAAACTAATCAGGGAAGCTGAAACAAAAATCCAGAAGGTTGTAGCAAGTATTTCTACACTATGTCCAAGGAAATTCCATGAATGCATCTATAATGTCACCAGCAGTTGAGCTTGACTTAAAAAAAAAAAAAGTTTGATTTAGAACTCCCACCACTCAGTGTCTTTTTTAGCATTCTCCTCTTCTTCCACACATACAAGTCCTGGCCTCCAGAGAGGTGATTTAACTTCATTTGAATACTCCATTTAATTTCCTTAAAGCTTTTTCAGGAAATCAAAGAGTTTTGCATCATAAGCAGAGCCATAAAGGTATAGAATGGACAAATAAATACGGCAGTCCTTTGTTCTTTAAATAAAGACTCCAGGATAATTGAAGGAAAAGTTTTGTGATGCCTATTACAGTTCACCACAAGCATATCATATATATTTTAAGACAACACAGGGATGTTAATTTTGCAAGGTTAATTTTGGTACTTGCAGTTACTATTAGTCTGGCAGCCCCCTCTACTGATGTAGCAGTGCAACAGCACTAGGGTTCTAGTGTTGGCCCATTGGGTCTTTTGCTTTTATTATACACTTTTAGTGCTACTGCACAGGTGACTTGTTTAAAATGCATGCTGTTTTAAAATATTTCAGACATTAGCTTGAACCCTAATGCAGCAGTCCCTAACCTTTTGGGCACCAGGGACCGGTTCCATGGAAAATAATTTTTCCATGGACTGGGGGGGGGAAGAGATGGTTTTACACAATACCTAGGTCCCACACATGTGCAGATGAAGCTTTGCTTGCTTGCACAGGCCAGTTCCTAATGGGCCACTGACCGGTACCAGTCCACAGCTCAAGAGTTGGAGACACCTACCATAATGCATGGATGCCATAGCTCCCATTGTATAGAAATATACAGTAACTTGAAAACTTTTCGGAGTGTTCTATGAATATTGGGGGGGATAGATCATGCAGTACAGCAAGTGGAATCTCATGTATGTTAAATGTAAGCAAGCAATGCATATGTGCTACTTCACAAGGAGAAATGTTTGAGATTTATGGCTGGGACTAGGAAAAAAAACCTTAAATATAATGGCCATGTAATATGTGTGCTTGATTATTAACTAAGTAAGATATGATTGGAAGTCAACAGCCAAATTTTTGCTGAAGATAAAGAGTAGAATAAACCATAAAGAAACGTTAGATAACTTGACTTCTCTATAGTATTTATTGGAATTACTGTGAGAGCTGGTTGTACAATCAAAACATTTCAAAGCCACACAAGGCAGCTATTTGAGCAGAGTGCTGCTCAATCCTGTTATCTATTGCTTAGTGTGAATATTTATTTGCCACACTGAACCACACTTAGCACAGAGAAATATTCTAAGCAAGGGTAAAGGAAGAAACTGATGCTGACCTACTCTAAGCAACTGGCTGGAACACCCCAGTTTAGTTCTAGCTGGAACACCCCAGTTTAGTTTGTGATATAAAAAGTGCAGCATGACCTCAAATCTGTATAATTGGGTCGGTCCTTCAAGGTAGGTCAGGTCAAGAACAGGAAACTCCTCCATTAATTATTGTTCCTTCTTTCCCAATTCCCAGGATCCGTTCTACATTCCATCACAAACTAGGAAAGTATTCTAGGAGCTGATCCATCATTCAAGCACTTCCCATAAACAGCACAGGGGTTCATGATGGCTCTATGAGGGCAATAGGATTAGAACAGTGGTGAAACCCACATTTTTTTACTACCAGTTCTGTGGGCGTGGCTTGGTGGGCATGGCTTGGTGGCCATGGCAGGGGAAAGATACAGTAAAATCTCCATTCCCACTCCACTCTGGGACCAGCCAGAGGTGGTATTTGCCAGTTCTCCAAACTGCTCAAAATTTCCGCTACCGGTTCTCCAGAACCTGTCAGAACCTGATGGATTTCACTCCTGTATTAGAAGTAGCTATTCAATAACCCACAAAACCTTCTTCATTGGTTGCCATTGTTGTGACAAAAAATAATTCACACGTCCGCTACGATGTTTCTCAATGTTTTGCCACCTCAAACTGTCTACTTAGACAGCTTTAAAAAAAGACACGACAAATTTAGTAAGGAGATAGCTACAAAAGGTTTGTGAAAGCTTTGCATTTTTTAAATCTTTCTTAATCTTTAGATTAAGATAAGTTTGTGGAAATCATTTTATATAATAATAATCCAGACTCTATCCAGTGCAGGTTGAAAGTCCCTTCATTGAAGGTTATGACCAATCTACTATGCTTGGTCCAGCACAGTTTGATAGATATGTGTCCTTCAACTTCCTGCTTAGGACAGAGTGATTGGGCCAAGTCATCTAGCTGACTAGCATCTTAGCTCTATACCATATTGGCACATGTTGGTTGTTTGGTTGTTTGGTTGGTTGGTTGGTGTGCATATGTATGTACACCAAACCCTATGACACAGTCATCTGAGTTCCCGGGAAATGATACCTCCCACTATTATTGTTTATACATTTTAAAATTCTCTACTCAAAAGAACATTCAGAAGCAATATGAGTCTCAGTTTCAATTCATATAAAACATAAGCAGCAAAAATTGTTGTGACCATGCTTTCCTTGAGAAGCTAGTATGCTGGACAAAATATGTTTTTGGTTTGGATCCAATAGGAAATCATCCGATTTTCATGCCATTATAATAAATCAGCAGTATTGTGCTGCAGTTAAGTGTCAGACTAGAACCAGGAAGTATCAGATTCAGGTCTATCTTCATTTGTGGAAGTTCATCAAGGGAATTTGGACCATCATTTTTCCAACTTAGCCTAACTGGTGGGATTGTTGTGGAAATAAAACTAAGAGGAGAGCAAAGCTGTGTATTTTTAATCACCTGAACAAAAGTAGCTTCATTTTTCAGAAGGTAATACAGGATTTGTAGGAAAATAACCTAAGAAATTTCACACCACCACCATCTCCATATTAAAAGTTAAGTCCTTGGTCTTGACAAGAGAGGAAGAGGAAGTGGAGTAAGGCTATAGCCTTCCCATTGCAACATATAAAAATTCACCTATATAAAATGCACTCTACTACAGTTTTCTGGTTTCTATAAAAAGAAGCTCCCACAGACTTGTTTGAGCTGTTCAGTTCTTCTATTGAACTTTGAAGGCAGCCACTTCCAGCTTTTTTAGTCACCAGATTTATAAAAAAATATAATTAAAGCTGATGTGCAAGGATAACATTACAATAAAGTACTCCAATGAGACACAATATTTTTTTATTTTAAAAATAGCAATTATCTGTATTGATCTTGAGGCCCAGATTATATTGGTCCTTCAGGTCCCAATTCTGACCAGGGGAGCACCAGTTCACCAAGATTTGGCATTTATAAAATTACAGTCAAGTTGATTTTCACCACAACATTGCATCTTTTTTAGAAGTGTGGGTGGTAAGGAAACACCTTGGATCTTCAGCTGAAGATTACAACTTGATTGCAGTGGTGGTGGTGGTAGTGGGAAATTCTTAAGGTTATTTTTGCTGCATTGTAATGCATTTTTTACAATTTTATTGTAATACTTTTCTCTTTTTTAATTTACATGAGCGCAATGCAACCGGAGGGAGTTTGCATGGCCCAGGGGATACATTAGGCATGGAAAGAATCTCACCAACTTTCCAGATATTACAAAAGTGACAGTCACACCAAAAGGAAATGGCACAATTCAAAGAGCTGCTGATATTAGTCAACGTTTATTTAGCCTCTCACAAATGAAGGCATTTTATTTAGCCTCTGCGCATTTCTCTGTATTGCTGCCAATGATGACTTTATTATTCCCCATGAAAATGAGCACTTCCTGCCTTCTCTCTTGTTTGCGTCAGTTATAAAGTGATTTTCCCAGTCCCCACAGAAATCTGGCTAAAAATCAGAATAAAACTTTTTATTGGCTCATCCAACTTCTCAAGAGGGATTGGAATGGATAACACTATTGATCATGCTTCTCTGCATAAAACTTTGCCTAGTTTTATGATATTGCTAACAGTATTTTCAGAATGATTTATATCTTTCATATCTTGTATGATGCTCTAAGCCAGCGGTCACCAACTGGTGGTCCAACGACCACTGGTGATCCGCGAGAAAATTTTGGTGGTCCGCAAAAAAATAATTTGCATTTTTTATATTGCATTAAATCAGGGGGCCTCAAACTACGGCATCTGGGACGGATATGTGCAGTGAACGTTTGTGTTGCTGCAGAGAGATTCCCCCTTTGGGGTCTTTTTGTGTGGGTTGGAGGGGGGCAGAAATTCCAACTTGGGGTCTGCTTCAGCCTCCTGGTGCAAGGCTTTGGGTGAAGGCTGGAGGGAAGTGCTGCTGGTTGCAAGGAGCCAGAGGACCTTGTTCCAATGGGACTGCATCATGGCCTTGAACTGGCTGACCATCTCAGCCCGCTGAGCCTCCAGGCACCAGTACCTGGCCTTGTACTCCCGCAGGTCTTCCCTTTACTTGGAAAGCCTATGCTTGTAGTTCTCAGTGAGGTGCTTCTACTGAACCTCCTTCTTGGGTCAGATTCAATTTGAACTGAGCTAGCTGTTTTGCCAACTCTTTCTCATGGTGGCTGCTTAGCTCCAGCAACTGCTTCCTGTTGGGACCCTAAGGAGCCCAGGCGGGCAAGCAAGGAGTTGGCCATGCCCACCCAATCACATGACCACCTAGCCACGCCCAACCAGCCGGTCATTAGGCAGATCATATTAGTGGTCCGCAGGATTTAAAATTATGAATTTTGTGGTCTCTGAGGTTCGAAAGGTTGGGGACCCCTGCTCTAAACAACTCACCATATCAGTAAAATACATAAATATAAAAAATCACTAAACAGCACAGAAACACCTCAACAATTATTTTAAAAGACTACAAAGTTTGCAAAACACCCCATAAAAGTAAGGCTCATATCGGAGGTGTTTCTGAAACTGAAGGCCTACACCAACTTCTGGAAAGTTGTTAGTGAAAAAGTAAGATCTGTCTTTCTTGAAAAGGCTTGCCCCATCCCTGATCATGGCCACATATATCTTAAAGGTTGCTGCAACACAGAAGAAGACTTCCATACTTGATTGTGGCCAAAGGCCGATGTATATGAGAAAAGATTAATCTTTATTATCTTGTTCCTAAACCATTGTGGGCATTAGAGGTCAACACTGGTAAAGTAGGACGTAAAGTGAGATTTGGATATAAGAGTGAAATGATATGGGATTGGCTTGGATGATCTATAAAGGTCCCTCGACCTAGTTATTGTAAGATACAGTTTCTGAGTTCAAAAAGTCAAACCGCAGAGTTAGTGAACTTTCTCACTTCCATGTCAAAATGCAGAACTAAAAACCACATGGGTCAATACTTCCTGCATGACACCTGTGTCTCAGACACAAGATATAATCAGCTTTTCTGCCCAGCAATAAGGGGCCCAGCCAATAGGAATGATTTAACATATTTCTGTGTTTTGCTGCTTTTGGAGACTATAAGAATGCGTGTTTTGATCAGATAGTTGTTCAGATGTTAGATGGTTATCTTTTCTGTCTGAACCTTTGGCCAAAATAAAGCTTCTCTTGATCTCGAAGTCCGAGTTCTTTGATTTTCTGCAACACTGGTACATCCATTTCTGTATCAAAATAAACTGGAAACCAATGTAATTGTTTTAGTACAGACATGATGTGTTTCCTATACGCAGCTAGGTTAAGAAAAGACCTACAGGTAGTCCTTGACCTACGATCACAATTGTGCCCAGAATTTAAGTGAGTCACTATATGATCTGATTTTATTTTATGACCATTTTTACGATGGTTGTTAAACATTAAGGAACTCACATATTTAAATGAACCCCATGGTCATTAAGCAAATCCAGCATATCCAATAGGCAAGCTGGAACATGGCAAAAAAAAAAAAAAACACCGCAAATTGTGGTCAATGACCAAAGGATGCTGCAACTGCACATAAATGCAAGCTGGTTGTCAAGCACCCAAAATGCCACCCCATGACCATGGGTGTGTATGTAGCAATCATAACTTTGAGTAGCTTTCTTTGAAATTCATCATCACTTCAAAGAGTCATTGTGAGGACAATGTGTGTAGCATTTTGAACCAAGTATAGCCTCCTACTAATCAGCATCTTTCCATAGAACAAGGTGCAATAACCTAGTTGTGATGCAACTCAGTGTCTTTTCCAACTGCTGAACTGAAGTTCTATGTACCCATCCTTGAGCTGGCAGAAAACTAGCCCAAAATATGCAAACACCTTTATCAATCCCTGCTCTCTTTCTGTTACTCATGTTTCAAGTTTCAGTTGAATTCATTCTCAGGTAATGGATGCCCTTGGAAAATGTTGGAAAAAGAAGGAAAATACTGTTTTAAAATGAGTATCCTAAGAACAAGCCTATCTTACTGATGGGCCAACATCAATAAGGCAAGGGGGAAATAAGATGTTGCCAGGGCATATTTGTGCAGTAGTTATGTGCAAATAAAGGGGACATGGTGGCTCAGTGGCTAAGATGCTGAACTTGTCAATCGAAAGGTCAGCATTTCAGTTGTTCGAATCCCTAGTGCTGCATAATGGGGTGAGCTCCCATTACTTGTCCCAGCTTCTACCAACCTAGCAGTTCAAAAGCACATAAAAAATGCAAGTAGAAAAATAGGGACCACCTTTGGTGGGAAGGTAACAGCATTCCATGCTCTTTTGCCATTTAGTCATGCTGGCCACATGATCATGGAGACAGCGCTGGCTCTTTGGCTTTGAAACGGAGACGAGCACTGTCCCCTAGAGTCAGGAATGACTAACACATATGTGCGAGGGGAACCTTTACCTTTATGTACAAATTACAAAATATATGTGTCCTCTTTGCCATTCCTGCATTTCCTAGTAAAGATACAGCCAAATCAATCCCACCCAGACAAAGGCACTTTCTGTTACTTTTGCAGAGATGAGAGTCAACTACTAAAATTTATTAGATTAAGTCCCTGATCCCGTTTGCTACTTTATATTAAAAGTTTCCTACTTCTCTTTTACCTACTGTATCTGCTACTCTCTTCCTCTACTGTGACCTCTACAGTGTGTCTGATTTTCCTATCCTCTAGCCAAGACTTTTATTCTTCCTGCCTGGATCTAACTTCACTAACTTCCTCTGCATGCACATGTGTTTCATTCATGCATGCAATCTGCACTGGAAAACAATTATGTGAGTCCTTTAATATATGGCAGTCCTGATCTTTCTTATACTGTACATCCTGCCCTTGGAAGAACGATCTTATTTCTTGCATCTATTTGTTATAAAGGAAAGTAGAAGTTCTGAAGCACCATATAAGAAATAGTCATTTATCCTTCATGTTACTGGAGCACTTTGCTGTCCGAATTAGTTTATCATCCTTCACTCAGCCTTTAATATCACAAAGACTTCCTGTAGCCCATACTTGAGCAAAGATTGCCCCCAGAGATACGAACGCATGTATCCCTTCTCTCTTGGCTTTTAGCGAGTCCATTAAAACTGATTTTGCATCAGCCAAAGGAACTCAAAGAAGCCAGAGGGGGGGAAAGGGTTTTAATTTGGAACGGATTGATTGGAGTATATCTGATTAGTCACTTATTTTTTCTTCCCCGCTCTGTGGCTTTTCAGGATCATAATTGTTTATATGTTATTTATTTGTTATTTTAATGGTTTTTAATCTGAAGTCTGAATATGGGAATTGTAGGCTGCTCAGAGTCACTTGCCATTATAGTGACTTATGATCACTATAGATCGCCCTAGAAGAGACTCAGTGCTCTCCATATTATGAACAATATTATTGTCAGGACCAAAAGAAGGCACTTTAGAGGAATCAATGTTGTCATCATCATCCATGAAGAAATATTTCTCCTAGTTGCATTTCATTTTTCATCACATGCATTTTCAGTTATTGTATGTGTATGGTATGGTATGGTATGGTATGGTATGGTATGGTATGGTATGGTATGGTATGGTATGGTAAAGGTAAAGGTAAAGGTAAAGGTAAAGGTAAAGGTTCCCCTTGCACAAATGTGCTAGTCGTTCCCAACTCTAGGGGGCAGTGCTCATCTCCATTTCAAAGCTGAAGAGCCAGCACTGTCCGAAGACATCTCCGCAGTCATGTGGCCGGCATGACTAAATGCTGAAGGCACACAGAACACTGTTACCTTCCCACCAAAGGTGGTCCCTATTTTTCTACTTGCATTTTTTACATGCTTTCGAACTGCTAGGTTGGCAGAAGGGAGCTTTACTCCATTATGCGGCACTAGGGAATTAAACCGCTGAACTGCCAACCTTTCCATCAACAAGCTCGGTGTCTTAGCCACTAATCCACTGCATCCCTATGGTATGGTAGGGTATATCATATCATATCATATATCATATCAAATTTAGTATTATATATTTTCACACACAGGTACAGAGAAAATAAGGGGAGGTTAAGAATAAAAGTTTTTAAAAATTATCTATCACATAACTATTTCAAGTTGGTAACCTGGAATTGTCAAAAATTGCCATGTTTTGCATTTCATTGTCATTTAGATCTGTTTCTTTCTCTCTATACCCATACGTGATTACGAATGCTGGCAACTGAAGGCCATCTTGCATCCCTGCACAGTCTATAAAAACTTCTGCCACTATAAATGTATTAATCTTGAAAGTCACAGGACATTTTCATTTTCTTTTTGCCATCAAGAGAACAACCCAGCTAACCGTCAGCAGGGAATCTGGGTTTTTTTCCCTTCCACATCAGTACGTATTGTTGTCAGTATTCTAAGATGAATAAGTCATACCAATTCAAGAGACAAATATGGAAAGGCAGGGTATCATTTACTCTCAGTCCTTCGGTAAACAATGTCTAAATGAGATTAAGCTCAAATTCAGACCATGCATGTTTGATCTTTTGGAGACTTGTGTTTTGGTAGCTGACACTTTCTGAAAGATCCAACTTGACAAAGGAGCTCCTTCATCAATATCTCTTTCCATTATAGTTAAGTGAGAAATTGTTTTCTGAACCCTTAAGCCAGATCTATTGCTGGGAGATCACTTAAGGAACTGCTAGTAAAAATAAAGCGAACTCTTTTACATTTTTGCTTTAGTTTTTCCTGCCTTAATGATTGGTCATCCTAATTTGGACCAATCAACTTTCAGGAACAAGAAAGAGGGACATAGACAGAGAAGGGGGAATGCTGCATATTCATGTAGGAAATACTGTTTCAGCTGAGCACTTCTTTGTTCCAGGGAGAAATATGTAACTTACAGTGTTTTTAAACATGGCATTATTTTGTAATGGCTATGCCCATAAAAGTAATTTTCCCAATGCTACTCTGGATAGACAAAAAATAATGATATCCAATTTATGAGCTTCCAGAAGCATCTGAATCCTGTTTGAAATAGACTGTGGATCTGGATCTGATCCAGGATAGTAAATCTTATATGTATACTTATTTTATAATAGATTTGCTTTTTGCAACAAAGTATATAGATATAGATTTGCTTATGGCACTGTTGAATGTATAGATGCAGAGACATTTTTCCATAATTTGTTAATTGAATCTTAACTTCCATATAATCTAAATCCTATTCTATTATTCAAAACCACATTGGATTGGCGTTTACTATTGGACTATCCTAAGTGTCTTAGATCCACAATCTCTTGTGCTACCCATTCCAGTGCTTTTCCTATAAACTATTTCTGCTTTCAACTTAGACATAGCAAAGGTACTGTTCAAACACCTGTCATTTGCTGCCATCTACTGGCCATGGAACAAAGTACACCTTAACAGCTGTGCAACTGAATTGCTTTTCTAATTGTTTGATGGATACTGACCTCGTCTAGCCTCCACATTACCTCCACGTTATCTTTAGTATAAGGACTGCTAAATGACACAGCAACTTTCACTTCCTACAGCACCTTATAATTTTGTTAAAAACACGTATCCTTTTAAGGAAAACTCGGAACTTAAAATGAATGTCAAAAAAAATCAATGCATTTCAGTGTGTGGTACAGAAATTTAGTACTTGAATGTATAATTCACATGTCTATCAAAGGCAATTATAAAATGCATTTATTAAGATTGGGTGACTAAATCTAGGCTAAATTCAGACTCCATGCTTCACTACAAAATGGGTTTTTTAAAACACATTTCATTGGTCCAATTAAAGATATTTAAGCCAAATATCATTAACCAAATCTAAGAAGCTTTCTATTGATGTAGGCATGGTGAAAATGTAAAAGTTGGAAAGGTCACAACTGAATGAAGCTGAGGTTTTATTTCTTCCAGCTAAAGTGGCTGAAATAATACTAACACTCTTATTATTGAAATTATGTTCCATGATGAATGGTTGCCAGAAATATGACAAATTCTCATTCTCATGTAAGTACTAAACTACTTTTGTACTGATATAAATGGGCCTGTTTCCAAATGTTAATTTAAAAAAGCATTTTACATATAGCTGTTTCAGAAATTGTTCAAATATCTATTATTTCTTCTTTCCAAAAGCAAGAACATTCAGCAAAGCATAATTCAGTTGCAGAAGTCAATAACTAAAATCCTAATTAAGTTTTAGGGGTGGGCACATCATATTCCTCAAATGCTTTTCTTGATTCATAGCTCTTGCTTTCTGTGGCTTAATTTAAATGGAGAGTTGATAAATAAATACATGACAATTAGCTTTTTAAATGTTTTCTATTTGAGAAGAGGATAATAGATTTACACCTTGCTTTTTGGGCAACAGGCTTTGGGGAAAAAACACCTTGTAAACCAAATATCAAAACTTCTAATCTCGTGGAATTGGTTGGTTTTGTCTTACAAAAGTATACTGTAGTCCCACGGCACTCCAATCTGGTTTAGTTCCCAATAGCCATATGTAGCATAAAATATACAGAAATCTTTGCAAGAAAAAGATATTTCCAAGTAGTAGTTTTAATTACAAAGGAATGTGTTTATCATCCTATCTGTTTTTTCCTTAAGTGCATTAAGATGCTTGAGGAAATGTACTCTCTCCAGAATACAGAATATCTTCTGGAAGATTCTCTCCAGAACATCTCTGAAAGAAAATGTTACTATCACTCTGACTCAGCTAAGAGAAGGCGGTTCAACAGATACCTGGTCTTTCTGGTGATAAATTTGTTTTTCAGAAGGCAGAAGAAGAAACATGAAAGTCATCTATCTTGGATGTAATCCTGACCAAGAGAACTGATTTCAAAGTTTAGTGATATATCTTAGACTAAAAATGGACAGTTTAAAGAATACAGGCAAAAAAGGCCAGCGTACCCTAGGTCAGTAGTGTCAAACTTGATTTCTTTGAGGGCCACATCAGGGTTGTGTTTGACCTCGGGGAGCTGGGTCAAACGTCACTCAACGTCACTCATGTTGGGGGCACGTCTGGTGGCCCAAGCACTCTGTCAGCAAAAACAGAGCTCGGGAGGCCAGATCTAAGCACCCTGTGATCCAGTTCTGGCCCGCGGGCCTTGAGTTTTAGCTGTTTTAGAAGAAAAAAATTAAATTAATGGAAGAAATTATCTTTATGGAAGGAAAAATGGCAAATGCTTTAGAATGCCTATATTATGATAATAATAATAATATTATAATAATTCATTTCTCCAAGATGCTATGAAGCAAAAAACAAAATGTATAGAAAACATTATGGATGAATGCAAACTGATAACTTACACTTGTAGAATGGAGCCAGAAGGACTAAAGCTCAAAATGCAACCTAGAAGAAAATGTTGTTTTGTTTTGTTTTGTTTTGTTTTGTTTTGTTTTGTTTTGTTTTGTGTATTGTATTGTATTGTATTATATTGTATTGTATTGTATTGGCATTTGAAGATAGCATGTTTTCCTTTGGTTATCGAGTTATCTTGTTTATCAGTTGCAAAGCAATTTTTTCTCTATTTAATATCTTCTATAGTGTGTATACATGCTCAGACTACATTCCTTATAAGATCTATGTAACCTTGGGCAGGGGTGGGTTCTACTTACCTTTACTACTGGTTTGCAAAGGGAGCACACGCGCAGAAGCTTCTGCGTGTGCGCAGGTCATCCATTATGACATCCGTGAGGGTGGGTGCCGCTTTTACTACCAGTTCGCAAGAACCAGACAGAACCAGGAGCAATCCACCACTGCTTGTGGGTCTTGCTCTTGACCAAGTCCAAGTGAGTTAGTAATTCACTATAACATGCTAGCTTTAGGCTAATAAACAATCATTTGGACCAGCTCCAGTTGTTTGTTTCTTTAGTAGTTATTTTGCCAAAACATGGGCTTATCAAACTGGTAGATGGAACCAAGATGGAGGACAATATCTCAATTCAAAATGTCATTGAAAAGACATGAGCATTCAATCATATCCAAAGGATGATAGTCCACTCTGACAAGGCTAAGGTCCTACATCAAATATATAAGCATAGAAATAGGGAGACCTACTACAGTATAATAACTGTGTATGTACGAATGATCTAAGGCTTAGATTAGATTAGATTCTAAGCATACTAATGTGCCACTGTCAGGTGCAAGTTACCACATACCAGATATGTAGAGTTCAGACTAAGTACTTTACTGTATTCTGCCCATAATACAGGAATCTTCTGTATTGCTTTCCTTTGGGAACAGATAGATAAGATTCCATGGAGCTTGGGGTGAGAGGAGGTGAGTCCTGCATCTCTTGTGGTTACACAATGACTCAAGACTAATTCTTCACTTGATCCCTCTTCCCTGTCTGGCTACGTGTTTCTCAACACCACAAGAGCCATCTGATGGCCTGTGAGATGCAGCAGCTTAAAGGCCAATGAAAAATGGGTCTGTATTAAGTTTGGAATCCACATTGCATATTGTTCCAATGTACTGTGCCCTGATTACTCTGGAATAGAAGCATAGAGTGGGACCACATTTTAAAAAGAACATGAAGAAGTTGTCAAGATGATAATAGGTCTGGAAATCAAGTCCTATGAGGAAAATTTAAAGGACTAAGGCAGTGGTGAAATCTAAAATTTGTTACCACCGGTTCTGTGGGCATGGATTGGTGTTTGGGGGGGGGGTAATGTGACTGGGTGGGTGTGGCAGCCCCACAAAATCCTCCCCTATCCTATCCCCTTCTCTCCCTCAGCCTTGCCCCCGAGAAGTCTCCCCTATCGTATCCCCTTCTCTCCTTCAGGCTTTCTAGCTCCTTTTCTCCCTCAGGCTTGCCCCACAGAAGCCTGTCCTATGTTATCCCATTCTTTCCAGAGTTATTTTCAATTGGGAGGGGGAGTAGAACATCTAACTAATTAGCATCAGAGCATGTTATAATAATATAGGAAATACTAATGCTCTGATGGTCATTTCGAAAAATCCTTTCTTAGTGAGCACCTAGAAGCCAAGAGGAACATACATGGCACATTTCAAGTTTGTAGGCTTTACGGTTTTGGAGAGTTCGTGATTACGACATCAGTGGTTTTTGCTTTTACATATATAGAGAGATAAATGTATTTTTCCTCACCTGTGGGGGGAATCTGACAGGCAGTATTTAGAAGACAATTTCTTAAAGATTTAACTTACTAAAAAAGATGAAATTTTCCTATAGAGTAAAATAAATAAATAAATAAATAAATAATTTTATTTCTATACCGCCCTTCTCCCGAAGGACTCAGGGCGGTGTACAGCCAATTTAAAAACACAACACACAACAATAATTAAAAATTAAAATAATTACATAGATTTGGCCGATTTAAAACCCCAAACATTTAAAATACCCCAATTAAAATTATTAAGTTGATAGCCCTGCCTGGCGGAACAACAGGGTCTTCAGGTAAAATGAAGTAAACAAGTTTGGATAATTTTTGTGACCTTGTAATTTTGGGGGAGAGTTTTTTTGTTTGTTTGTTTGTTTTTAGAATAGTCCATGTGCATTGTCTATTGATGAAGGACACTAAAATTAGATTTCAAAACCAAGCATTCTTTTTGTATGTGGTCAGAAAAAAAAATCTGAAAATGTTGGTTCTGAAAGGTAGATTTATTTTTGTTGTTTTACAAAAGCAAGTACATTGCCATCATACAGTACAGTTTGAAATGCTTTTCTTGAAAAGCAAAACCCAAAGCAGGAAAAGAAAAACAACTCAGGCCAATATTTTATTAATAATTCTCAGAAGTTTAGACATTCTCCCCAAACACTGTTGTTTTCCTAGTAGCTTTAAAAAGATGTTTTAATGTATGTTTTAGATTTTAATGTATGTTTTAGAAATGTTAAGTAATACAATGCAAATACAAATTGATTTTTTTTTTAATTTGGAAGGAAACAATCCATTAACCAATTTTTAAAATTGGAAGAAAATACTCTGATGCTTATAATTTACTAATTATATATACATGGGAGATATAAAAGTTTATTTGAAAAAAATGTAATACTGACATTGAAAAGTCTGGATTTATTATATTTTCCATTTCATAATTGGTTTCAAATCTAAAATGAGATGCCTGTGAAAATCTCATTGCACTATGAAATTTCTTCCCATTTATAACAGAGATTCTGAATATAATACATACTATCTGCATTGCCAGAAAATGAATGACTAAATAATCAAATCAGGATACGGTCAGAATATTACTTTTTGGGATGCTACAAAATACAGCACAACTAAAAACTGAATACATCATATTTTCTTTCCCTTTCAAGAAAAAAGTTTGCTTTCAATTCTCTGAGATTAGCTTCCTATTAAACAAATCTAAGGTGTTCAAAATATTCATAATTAGCATGAAATAAAGTTACACAATTATAGAATAAAATATGAATTCTATAGCTCATTCTATCTTCTATTTGAACATTTTAATTTATATTTCAAGAAAGATAAATTAATGCTGTAAATATATGCTGGGGTGATTTTCTTTTTTTATTATTTAACAGCATATATTTTCTCAATATCAAATTCCCTAAAATCAACAGGCTTTTCAAGGAAATTTGGTATAAGAATAGAATGTGGATGTTACTTTTTTCCCTATGACCTTTAGAATTTCAACTGGTATAAATGGTAGTGGAATTTGACCAGTTTTAAATTAGGAACATTTTAATAAATTGTGAAAGGGGAAAAGAAAAAAATATTTCAAGATTACATACAGCTGGTTTGGTTATTACTATAATATGAGGCAATTATAGCAATTCAGCAAGCAAGTACATAGAAATATGGATTGATGGCTTCTCCTTCCAGTGGGAATGGCTAAACAAATCACAGAACTTTTATCAGTATATCAGATAAAAGGCTTTTTGCAATACTCACAAGCCAGAACCTGAAGCTAAGAACAAGCCTTGACACATTATAACTGCAATTCTCAGATGTCTGTTAGCTGCAAACCCACACATGGAAAAGGTTGCAGAAAACAGTTTAGCCAGTTCAGTTGGCAGGAACAGCCAAATGAGTAAGGCTGAGCAAGGAAACATTTGATACACGCTACTCAGTCTCTGTAACATCATGGCATATGGTATATGACATCTGAAGAGAGAGTCCACAGCATATGAATAGACAAGTTAAAGTTTTACTATAATTACTTTTTCCCTCCTCTCAAAGTTATATTCATTTAATAACTTGTCCTGCTTCATTGCTTAAAATTTTTGGCTCAACAGCATAGATCCAGAGGAAGAACCACCTATATACAACATGAGTGTAAAACCTTAGATCTTCATGACTCAAGATGGCAACTGTAGTAGAGAATCTATTGACATGTTGATCGTATCATCCTGTTATTGAGAGGCTGAAGAGGCCGCCAGTTGTCCTGTAAAGGACAATGAGGATCTTCTGCGCTATTGCTGGAAAGGCTACGCAGCTTTAACATCTATGGAGGAAAAAGAAAGATATTTCTAAGCCCAATTTAGTTACAAATGATCTAAAAAAAACATTCAAAAGATATTAGAATGATAATTTCCTTTAAAAAGCTGCCAGAGTTTGTTCAAGGAAAAAAATGCAATATAACCAGTGGTGAAATCCATTTTTTTTTACTACCGATTCTGTGGACATGGCTTGGTGGGTGTGGTGTGGCTTGGTGGGCGTGATTTGGTGGGCATGGCAGGGGAAGGATACTGCAAAATCTCCATTCCCACCCCCCTCCAGGGGAAGGGTATTGCAAAATCTCCATACCCACCCCACTATGGGGCCAGCCAGAGGTGGTATTTGCCGGTTCTCCGAACTACTCAAAATTTCCGCTACTGGTTCTCCAAACTGCTCAAAATTTCTGCTTCCAGTTGTCCAGAACCTGTCAGAACCTGCTGGATTTCACCCCTGAATACAACCATTGTTATTCATTTGTTTTGTAAAGTTCTGCTTGGCTTATTTTCTAGAGAACCTTGCACCCAAGTAGAAATGAACTCTTACTTGTTGGATTCAATTGTTGTTTATGTATTTGATTCAATTTTTAAACATTCTTTAGCTATCTAATGGTTTGTTCTAGATTATATTCTTCTAAGGTAGAGAAAGCTACCTGGGTTTCAGAACCTATCACAGTTCAAATAGCAATTCTTCCCAAACACCGAAACAAATTTATGCCTAATTTAGATAACTATCTTGCTAACTGATTTTCCTTTCCTGGAGATCTATAAAAGTCTTTCTGCTTTGGTAAGAAATTGCCTGGATATCAAGATATTCCTAATTACAAATAAACTTCTTATCTTTATTTCTCTGATAGGTGCTTCTCAAATTGCTACTCTAAATATCTTATCCCATTTTGTTTCACGACATTTAGAAAGTCTTAGAAGAATAAAGATAACATATAAGCAGATTTTGATTATTACAACTGATCAAAGAGCTTCCTGCAATAATATAAAGATCTGCTTTGTTTGCCCAACTTTTTACTAGATTGTTGCAAATCAAGAAAAACAAGTTTAGCAGTCTTTATTTATGAATGACCCATTACTCTGGACTTCGCCCTTTTTGGAAGTGACTTCTGTTAAAGCCATTTAATTCTACATAAATAGCATAAGGACTGGAGTGTGAGGCCTTATTAAGGGTTTGATTCCTGGCCCAAGAAACCTAAGCAAAGCCCACTAATATTTTTTATTTCCAGGAAAAGTTTAACTAAGAAATGGGAAATTAAGAAATGAAATAAAGTTTAAACAAGACACTACAAAACAGGAATATGCTTTCTTCTTCTGAGTGCTTCTTTCTCCAATAGAATTGATAAAGAATAGTGTCATTGTCTAAATAAAAAACTCTATCTGTTGGAAATAATAAAATTGCCAACCACTTTTATGAGACTAAATTAAAATTTGAGATTCAAGATATGCAAGTTTTATTAAGTCCATTAAAAAAAAAAGATGTTATTTTGAAAAAAAACATTGTTGTACTGATTTAAGGTAGGGTTGTACTTTATGTTTATAAGATAGCTGAGGGGTCTTAGAGCACCATTGTTTTTTTTAACATGGAAATAGTATAGAGTTTTTCCCTCTAGGGCTTATGGGCATGCCAGAAAGGTAACACTGATCAGGTGATCTCCCGTTGCTGCAAGAAAGGAACTTGTGATCTGCTGATACAAATCTCCTTGTGGTAGCATTACTTCCTGGAATGTCCATGTGAGTTTTAAAGCCCTGTGTTCACTTTGGACACTTTGATAAGCACCACTAGAATGGAGCCTCTTGGAGTTTAAATCTACCCCAGGGGTGTCAAACTGAAGGCTTATGGGCTAGATCTGGCCTACAGGGATCTGGCCCATGGGGAAACAGCGAGGGACCAGCCTGTGTGCTTGTGCCAGTGAAAACAGCCTCCCAAGGTCCGTTTTTACTGGCAGAGGGTTGTAGGAGACCGTGGCAGCCAAAAACACAACTCGAGAGCCTGTTTTTGCTGGCAGAGCGCTCAGGCCACCACAGGCACCCCTGACAGGAGTGATGTCAAGCTGGCCATGCCCACCCTGGCTATGCCCATCCCATCTCCCCAAGGTCAAACATAACCCAGATACAGCCCTCAATGAAATCGAGTTTGACATCCCTGCTCTACCCCATTTACTTGAAAAATAAAATTCCCTCCCCTAATTTTCTTTATAGCACACAAAGTAAGTGTAATTCCCTGCCTCTTGGCAGATATTTTTTATTGAACAAAAAGGGTTTTAGCTAGAATTCATTTAGTGCTGTAAAGTCCATTAGGAGCAAATCACTCCTAGTTCACTCCTGCCAGACTTAGTGGAATTCTTCTACATCCCTGCTTGAAAGATATAAAAGCACTGTATACATTTGTGGTGTGTCCCTTCCTTGGAAAAGAATCTTCACACAGTATTCCATGTATTAGAAGGAAACTCTGAATACTATGATGGACTTTTTCCTCAAGCTTAATTAGAAATTAGAAAGCTGAGACAGTATACTCAGTCCATTAGTGTGGCATATGATGGGAGAGTAAAGGAAGGTGTCTGCATTCTGTAGGTTAAGGTCCATAGTAGCACAAAAAGGATGATGTGGTGGATGGAGAAAAAAGTCTTCTACATCCTTGATGTAGATATAAAAGATATAAAAGTTAAGGTAGTTTTGGACTGCATCATAAAAAGGGTTCAGAAACATATGAAGTCCTTATTCTACACCCCTCTGAAGCTGAAGCCACACTGGGAATTCTCTGTACAAGTCTGAATGTTGCATTTTCAGAAGGAAATTGTCAAATTAAAATTGAGGCCCTCAAAGGTGACAGAGTAACTTGAGCTAAAGGAACTTATGTGTTAAATCTGGCAAAAAGAAGATTAAGGGGAGACATGATATCAGTGTTCAGGTACACATAAAAAGATGGTATAGAAAAGAAAATATCAGGAATTATTTTCCATACAAATTGGATCAGAAATACTGAATACAAGTTGTAGCTTCCTAGATTTCACAATTATAAAAAATTACTTTCTGATGCTAAGATCCATACCACAGTGAAATAAGTCTACTTACTGAAGGCACAAATTTGTTTAAAAAGTGGTGTCCACCTCCAAGATGGTTTAATTGGTTTTCTTACCACTTGCAGAAGAATGGATTAACTTCTAACTCCACAATTCTATGATGCTATACACATAATCCTTGATTTATGACAATTGAGCCCAACATTTCTACTGCTAAGTGAGACAGTGGTTGAGTGAATTTTGCCCCATTTTACAATGTTTCCTGCCACAGTTATTAAATGAAATGCATCAGCTGTTTTGTCACACTTATTAAGTGAATCTGGCTTCCCCATTGACTTTGCTTGTCAGAGGGTCTTTTTTCAGTGCTGTTGTATCTTTGAATGGTCACTAAATGAACTGTTGTAACTCAAGGACTACCTGTAAAATGCTCTTAGGTCCTCACTTGTCACTCTGATTCATTTGCTTTAGAAATTGCCCAATATTTCTCATGAATACAGAAGCACAATATACCTGAATCATGTATATAATTTAAGGTAAAGCAAGATTATACTTACTAATGAACACATGAGATGCATTTAAACTTACACGAAATATATACAAAAAAGAAATAACTGTGCAGATTTCTAATTTACCTGCTGCTCATCAACACTTATAGGTTCTTTCATAACAATCCAGGTAACACACTCTTCACACGGAGGCGTTGTAAAAGAGCCTTGATAAGTATAGTAACTTCGATTTTGAGGAAAGAGGATAGATGGATCAAAGTTTAGAAAAGGAGCCTCTTTTCCCTTAAATAAATCAGAAATAACATAATTAAATTCAGTGGTAGAGACAGGAACGCTCTCTACAGTCAAGATTTATTATGGGTGGATGATGATAATCATTTGTATAGATAGCCTCAAGGTGTAGTTGAGATCACAGAATACTAAAACTAATAAACATTTTCTTCTAACATCTATCATCAGTCAAAAGCTATTCCAGATTTACCTAACATGAGATATCCTGATTTTATTAAGTCTGCATTGATTTTAGTAAGTGCCCCAAGTAGTTTGAAATTTGGATCCATAATGAAATATTAGTTCAAATTGCTTCTTCTGAGGTGGTATGACAAAAAAAAATTAAAAAAAATCCCAACTTTCAATTTAAAAGCGATAAAGAGAATCTTATGAGCAAAATCAATTGAGAAGGTTTACTTCTGAATCAAGACTACTGTGTCTGGAAAACCTTCCTTTAAATAATCTCTTATTTGTTCCATCTCTCATTAAACTTCCCATGGGAAGTTGTCAGCTATTCATTTTTTGAAAAGATTTGTTACAAGATCCAGATGTTCCTATTGTCCACATGTTTCATGCTAGTTCTCAGTACTAGTTGTTAGTTGTCACAGCAAAGATTCATGTATCATTCATGACCATAGTGTTGTTCATTTCGTACTGCTTGGCATGTTATGTAAATACAGTCATTAAGCTTCATAAGCATGACTTATGGCTTAGTATGACATCTGAAGGCATTTGTTGAATAAGGCACTAACTGTGCCTTATTCAACAAATTAAATATACTGTAGTTTGTTGTGTGTTAATAATATACTTTTTATGCATTATCTAAGTATGTTAGCTCCCTTTATTGAAACATATTAGATTAACCATGTTAGAAAACTTGGTATTAACTAGAATATTATTTTACATACCTTTGTTTTAATAGCGTCTATTTCTTCAATAATTCTTTTCATTTCTGGCTTAGGGTTTTTTCCTACCTGTCATTCAGAAGTCAGAAAGTGAGCAGCCATGAAAGGTGATTATCTCCCAAATTGCAACAGTATACAGAATTAATTGTTAACTATCCCATATGTCCATTTAATTAATAACATTTGTGGAATATCTTACGACCCCTACCAATAATACTAAGTATAAAAACTAAAAGAGAATAACATTTGCCTGATTGGTTGGTGTTATTTAATGATGCTCTATTTTGCACAACTATAGTATGATTTTAATTTCAGTGAGTCTTTCTGGACTTTAGGAAACATTTTGGTAGTGGTGCTGAAAGTGAAAATAATTGAAAATATTCACAAATTGAACTTTCACTAATTGGTACTCTCCAACTGTGTTTGACTACAGGTCCTGCTGTCTTCATCCATTACGGTTCTTTATATTTTCAGCCATATTGGCTGAGAATAATGAGAGATAGCAATAGCACTTAGATTTATATACCTCTTCACTATGTTTACAGTCCTCTCTAAGCAGTTTGTAAACTGCTTAGCATATTGCCTCCAACAATCTGGGTCCTCATTTTACCAACCTCGGAAGAATGGAATGCTAAGTCAACCTTGAGCCGATCAGGATCAAACTGCTGGCAGTCAGCAGAGTGAGCCTGAAATACGGCATTCTAAACCCCTCACCATGAGATGTACTTCAACACTTTTTAATGATATCAGGTTAGGAAAAGCTGACTGAATAGTATCCAAGCCAACTTCCTAGGTTTTAAACCAGCTTTCTTGCTGCCTTACAAATATGTTGAATGAATTTCCATAAACCCCAGTCAGTGTGGCTCTTTTTCATGCTAGCTGGGGATGTCAAATTTAACATGCAGAGGTCACCAGCTTGGAAGAGGCCTCTCTAATGTATTAAACATTCTGACCAAATTTTGTACAGATTTTCTTCAGAATCCCAAATATTGGTGTTGTTAAGTTCAATTGGTGGGGTCCTGTATCAAGTATGAATTTTGTATCATGTTTCTAAAGTACAAATGTTAATTATTAATAATAGTATATATGTATTGTTGCCTTAAATTGTAACAAAACTGAATACAGTTGATAAACCGTTTCCACTATTTATAAAACAATAAGTCACATCTAGTACAAAGACGTGAAAAAAGTGCATAACCCCACCAACTGAACTCAACAATACCAATTCTCCTTTCAGGAAGTGACCTTAAAGCAGGACTGTTCCAGTAAATTTTGAGTCTACAGTGTTGTTTGGATAGTCATTATAGCAGAATATTACTAAAGATTATTATTTTTTAATTGAGTTCAACCATTAAACAGCCCGAACAGTGTATATGGAATGAAAGAACCTACAAATACTATTGAATTAAAATAAATAAATAATTCTAGAAGAAGAGGAGAGTAAGAGATATAGGTGAAAGAAAATTTCTGAGATTTGAGACAGATGTGCAGTTCTAGGTGTATAATGCAGTATAATGCAAAACAATCTATCCCTATCCAGTTAGTAATTTAATTCCGTTCCGTCAAGTTTTCATTCAAAGAAAAAGTTACAAGACTTCTCAACATGTAAATATAGCAGCATGACTATAATTGTGTTTTAGTAGTATATATAACAATAATGAATTGTAATTATTAGTGTGATGATAATTATAATTAATGAGGGGGTGGAATTAAAATGCTACAGTTGATCTTAGCCAAAAGGCTGAGAAATGATTAAGTTGAAACAACTAGCCACAGCCAGACACAAATGCTTCTCGCTCCTTTTCCCTCATACACACAATCATACACTCAATCTAGTATCAATCTTTATTTATTGATTAGCCCTTGGGCCATATCAAAGTGCAGCACTCCAGAAACAATTATTGCAAAAATTGGGTAGAAACCATTTAAAATGAAATTGGAATAGGAATAAAACACGATTTAAAATGAAATTAGAGTAAAATTCGATCTAGAATGAAATCAGAATAGAATACAATAATTTGAGATACAAATTAAATATGATTAAAATTATATTACAATGTCACCCCTGCATCTACCCAATCAGTCTTAAAACTACTATTAGAATTATATTATTAAATCAAATGATCTTTCCTGCAATCTACCACATTCTGCTGCACCAACTTTGTCCTTTTTTCCAACAATTTTACAGCAAATCTGGCAATCCATTTCACCAGCTGCAAGTTAGAACCTAACAAACAATGTTGCAAGAAGCGCTCTTTAGTCATTAACTCACAACTTTATTCACAAACATCCATACTAGTGTTTCAGCTGCCTGTAATACTTGAGCCATACCATGGCATTTTCAAGAGTTCAAGAGACAGCTTCAGCACCCAAATTCTTAGTTTACCAAATTCTAAGAATGTGGATATAAAAGAGAAAAGGAGATAGGAAAACAGCAAGCAGGTGAGGGAGTGGAAAGTGATGTCTGAAGACTGACAGCTGTCACAGGCAGGCCAAAAGGCTAACATTCAACTGCCAGAACCACAAGCTATGATAAGCAGCATATCCTTATGGGATTCCAGGAACATGGCTTGGGAGTTCAGCTAGAGTGCTCAAAAACAGTAATGCTTTAAGAGCAGAACTTGGAACTTGGCCTGGAGCTCAGCAGCAACTTGAAAAGGAGCATCCACACCGAGGCAACATCTCATCTCATCACTACTACAAAAGACAAATATTGTATGCCACTTTACAGACTTCTATTCCAATTAAATATTAACAGGACTGAATATAAAGGACTTAGTGTTAAAGACACATTTATGTGGTGACATCACCTTGCAAAGCCAAGAAAACTGGAGTTAACCCAGATTAACAAACCTGTTATTGGGAAAGGTGTTGGCTGCCACAAAGCACTCTATACATTTGTGATGTGTCCCTTCCTTGGAAAAGAATCTTCACACAGTATTCCATGTATTAGAAGAAAACTCTGAATACTATGGTGGACTTTTTCCTCAAGCTTAATTAGAAATTAGAAAGATAAGACAGTACACTCAGTCCATTAGTGTAGCATATGATAGGAGAGTAGAGGAAGATAGAGGGTAGGTGTCAGCATTCTGTATGTTAAGGTCCCTAGTAGCACAAAAAGGATGATGTGATAGATGGAGAAGAAACAGAAAGCATCATTGTCCAAAACAGATGCAATCTTTGGAGCCACAGCTGAAGATTATCGTGAAAATATGCCTAAGAAAATAGCAATCAGAACTTACTTCCATTAGAATGGCTATGGTAGCCACGCCATCAGTTTTTCTCAAAGCATCAGCATAATTACTATAGGAGGAATTCCAGTGTACCAAATGAATCTAAAAACAAGGAAAACATTATAGTTAGATATCAAAGAACGTTATGGTGGCATTCATAAAATTCTCTTCATTTCCCAATAGCCATCTGAGTCTCACTACCAGGTAAAAATTTAAACATTTTAAAAATATTAAAAATCAGAAACATGCAAGCAGTGTTAAGCATTATCTAAGTATTTTTGTTCTTTTAGAAAAATGTTTAAAACGAAAGGGTCAAAAGGTAAGATTTCACAACATTGCCAAATTTACATCAAATGGTTTTCATACTACTATTTTTCTCCAACTGAGCATCCTCCAGACTATAATACTTATTCTCAGACAATATGAGTAGTGGCCAAGCAGATGTGAAGTTATGAAGAGTCATCACACACCTTTGGAAGCATGTAAAATATATTGAACACCCATGGTTTAATTATTTTCAGGATAAGATCAAAATACTATAAAAATTTCTATAAGTCAGGGGTGTCAAACTGGCGGCCCACAGGCCGGATACGTCACATGCAGGCCACGCCCACCCCAGCTCCGCAAAGGGGAAAAACGTCACGAAACATCATGCGGCGGCAACATGACATGGCGAGTTTGACACCCATGCTATAAGTGGTGCTTTCAACGTATCAATTTGTAATGACTGGCAAACAAGTGTATAGTATATAATAGACATTTTACAAGTTACATATTCTGAGCCAGGACAACTTTTATGAATAAATGAATATGCATCTACATGCATATATATAATTAGCACCTGTGTTCCTAAATATGCCCAGTCAATTTCCATTTTCATTTTAAAAAAGAAAAATGATGCATCAACCAGTATGTATCCTGGTTACATAGATATCCTCATCTAAGCCTTTATTAGACTATGTGCACCTGGTTTTCTCCCCTCTGGCAAGGGGAGATCTTCCAGTGTTTCTTACAGGACCTACTCACCTCTCCTGCATGCCTTTTTGCATCCACCACATGCTCTGAGCCTTTGTCACTGGTAGAACCCCAGTGGATGTGAAGCTGACGGAGCCTGTAAATCCCAGGAAGTGGTCCTCCCCTAAGTACTGCAAAGAATAGTCTAGATTTAACAGAAGATTTTGCTGTGCCATAACAAATGGTATAACCATGAAATAAGATGAGTATTTATGAGCATCTCTTGCCAATATGACTCAATATGGCAAAGGGAGCATCTCATCTTCCACTACATTTCCAAACCAATGTTCATAAGACAGTGCATCCTTGGCCAGCCACCTCTCTAGCACGTTGGCAAATATGTTGTGACACTTAGTATCCCTTTTTTCTGCCTTAGGATTCCAAGCAGTATCAAATGATTGAAAATATTGTAGGAAATATTTTGACAGAGAAGAACAATTGATGATCAGATTGAGTCTTATAGTGTTTTGCCATAATATTTTTCCAGTATTAGGAACAATGCATGTACAAGATACAAAATGTCATCTAACAGTAGATGACAATTATAAACAGGCAGCATGATTGAACTCACACATTTGTCACTTCTGACTTAATTAACTCTATGCGTGTCAAGTTAGATTGGCCTTAGGCCAAAATTCGTATCTTTCCTAACTATAAATAAATCTTGTCTTTCCACTTAATGAAGAACTAGACGTAGCAACAAGAAAGCACCTGAAATGTAAGGCAACTTTTCATATCACAGAAACGTGTTTGAAAGTTTCCTATATGCAGCACTTTATTTAGGCAATGAATGGCAAAAAAAATTACATAATACAACATGAAAGGTAAATCAAAGAGCCAGTTTGGTTTAGTTGTTAAGGCACCAGGCTAAAAACTTCAAGTTTTTGAGTGTAGTTCTAATTTTGCCTTAGGCGTGAAAGCCAGATGGGTGATTTTGGACCAGTCACTCTCTCTCAGCCCAACTTACCTCCCAGTGTTGTTGTTGCAGGGAAAATAGGAGGAGAAAGGTGTATTAGGGTTAGGATTAGGATTAGGAAGGCAGAGGGACATATTTCCATTGTAAAGCTGTACTAACTAGGGTTGCAATGTTTCCCTTGGATTTTCCTCCCACCTTACTTGTGATAACCAAGATTGAATTTGCCCATTCACTGTCTACTGCACCTCTGCCCAGGTTTCCTGTAAAAAAAAGTATCAAATCACAATACGTAATCAAAGGAAGGATGGTCTTTTAATAGTTCTGACCAGCCTGCAATTTTCCAAATTAATAGGGAGATCACATGAGTATCTGGTAAGAGTCATATTAGCAGGTTTTGGCAAGCTAATGTTGTAAGAGCACGATGTTGGAATGGTGAACCAGAGAAGGTCAGCAGGATCTCTGCCAAGCAAATCCTGTGGCTGCTCATGGAAATCCAATTCTCTGGTGACAAAGTTGGCACCATCCAATAATACTTGCATTGCGGCAGCTTCGTTCGGTGTTCCTGGATGTGGAGTTAAGGGATTATGATGATTCTGCACAGAATATACTAAGGCGGGTTTATTTATAATAGTTGAGGAATACGTCAGTAAGTTTCCATACGAGTCTTATGCTGGTATGATATGGAAATGCTTTTGGGGCAAATGTGTAACTTTCTTCCTCGTCACCAAGGGCACTTAGACTCAAACTGATCTGCACAGATGATTCCATAGGGGATTTTTCTGATTTGCAGTTATGGACCTTGTAGGTATCTCAATATAGAGAATATCTCTATATTTAAAATATGTTTTAAATACATAAAACCAATTATCATTATTCATTATAAAAACATTTAAAATTTTTATTTAAAAATTTAATTATAAAAACATTATAACAAAAGTTAACATTATAAAAAACAGAACAAACAAGGAAATAACAGCAAAGGGATGTTAATAATGGAGCCACCTCACATGTTCACCTGTCCCCTGGGGTCCCAGGCTTGCTGGCATAATCAGGTCTTAAGGGACTGTGAAACTCAAAAGCGATGAGGCCAGTGTCACCTCATAGTAGATTCTGCAATGTGGACACCACCATAGAAAAGGCCCTAGGGCCCCTAGCGGGCAGAATCTGTAACATACTCCCTCCGCTAGATCTGATGCGACAGGCAGGTGAAAAGATGGGCGATCCTCACGAAACCCAGCCCCATACCATGAAAGGCTTTAAAGGTCAATAAAATACTGTGAATTGGAAGAGACAGGTAATCAATGCAGCTCGCAAAGAAACACACATAATTGCTCATGCCACCACATTTTGCATCAGCTGAAGTTTCCAGTTACTCATCAAGGACAGTCCCACGTGCAGCACATTGCTGCAATCCAACCTGAGGTTATCAGGGCATGAATTAAGGGACCTTTGATCCAGAAAAAGGAGTAACTGGCACACAAAACAAAGTTGTGCAAAGGTCCTTCTAGTCAAGACTGCCACCTGCTCACTGAACTGGAGTGATGACTCCAAGAGGACTCCCAGATTGTGTAGAAGGTCTGTTTGGGGCCGTGCAATCCCATCCTGCACCAAAGATGGTACAGTTTCATCACCCGGGAGGGAAGGGAGGTGTCTCAAAACCCAAAGCCACTCAGCCTTGCCAGGATTCAGTTGAAGCCTGTTGTTCCCCATCCAGACCCTCACAGCCTCAAGACACTGGGATAAAACCCACAGCATCAATAAGCTTGTCAGGAGCAGAGATGTACAACTGAATGTCATCTGCATATTGATCATATATCCCCCTATGACAATGGATGAAATCAAGTGTCTCATGCAAATGTTAAATAGGAGAAAAAAGAACACCATCCCCTGGAGCGCGCCACATATAGGAGTCAAGGGCAGGAACTTTGTTCCCCAATCATCACCAATTGGAATTAACCCTGAATATCAGCGAAACACCATGCCACTCTCTCCCAGTCTTTTGAGTCAATCCAGAAGGATACCATAGTCCAGTGATGGCTAACCTTTTTGCAGTCATGTGCCAAAAGCGGGGGTCGTGTGCATGTGTGCCCACATTCATAATTCAATGCACATTTCCCCATGCATGTATGCACGATACCCCCCCTTCTTTTGGCATGTGATGGGGCAGTGGGCCTGGTAGGCCTGTTTTTTGCCCTCTCCAGACTCCAGAGGCTTTCTTGGAGCCTCAGGAGGGAGAAAACGGCCTTCCCCACCCCCCTGGAGTCCCTCTGGAGGCCGGAAACAGCCCGTTTCCCCACTTCCGGTGGACCCAGAAGACCTGAAAATCAGCTCACCGGCACACACATGCATGCTGGAGCTGAGCTAGGGCAACACTCGGATGCCCACAGATATGGCTCCACGTGCCACCCTTGACACGCGTGCCATAGGTTTGCCATCACGGCCATAGTCGATGGTACTGAAAACTGCTTGAGAGGTCAAGTAAGGTAAGAATGGATGCACATCCACCATCACACCCACACCAGAGATCATCCAAAATCGCGACCAATGCTGTTTCCATTCCATTCCCAAGCCTGAATCCTGATTGAAAAGGGTCCAGGTAATTAAAATATACCATTATAAAGGAACATGAAACTGAAAGGCAAGAGCTCAGAAAAGCATGTGTTGCTGGGCTGATGCCATGACTCTTTCCTTCTGAAATTTTTCTCCTACATTTTTTAAAAAAAGATTCGTCGTATAAAACATAAGCCAATGTAATTCTACACCGTGTCCACTTCTGTAGTCAGATGAGGCTGTCTAATTTATTAAGATTACATTTCCCTATCTCAATGTCAATGTCAATTAAGAGAAATGCAACCAGTGCATGAATTTATAGGCAGAACTGTACAAAAGCATTGTGCACTTCATCCCCAAGGCAAGCACCAGGCAGGAGAGAAGTCATGTGATATGGATTGACCCATTACTATGGCCTTCTAGCTATGGAAACAAAAAATATTTGCATGAAAAAAATCAGTATCAAACTATTTCCAACATATCAATAAAACCCTTCTCTCTATTTGCACTCAACTGAACTGCCAAGACCTGCCATTTCACACAACTGCTTCCTGCACAATTGGGTCTCTATTGTATTTAGTTTTAGATACAGTTGTGAGTTCTGAAATATTCATAACTTCTCTTAGTACTTAGTACTCTTAGTATTTTTCACATTTTGATGCCATCATTAGCAACCTATATGTCGTTGCAATTGTGGTTCACTGTGGACTACTTGCCACCAAATTTCCAAGGAGTCAGTGACTATCCTTTTTGCTGACTTACTTAAATCTCCCATATATGGGAGATTTCTTTTCTTTTTGTTGTTTGCTTGCTGCTTCTTTAACAGAGAAGAAAGATAAAGAGGCAGCCTTGTGACTTTGTGCTGTCTGAATAGAAAAATAGCATGGCATCTTCTATATGTCTACTAATTCCAATAGCATACATCATCTATTAAATCTGAAGAAAGCAGGCAGTGGTGGATTGCTACCAGTTCGCCCCAGATCAGGCAAACCGGTAGCAGCAGATTCCGGCCATCCGCCTGGACGTCTCTGCTCATGCACAGAAACTTCTGCGCATGCGCAGAAGTGTCATACACGCACATGCTCACAAGCAAACCGGTAGCGATGGGATTTGAATCCCACTACTGGAAACAGGCTATTTTTCAGGGTGTATGCAATTACTTTATCATGCATCTTGTTGTCACCGGAAGCAAGTGCCCCATCTTGCTCACCAATAGGGCCAGCCTTGGAGAGAACAAGTGTAGAAGGGCAATTTTGCTCCAACCGTTTCTTTACCAAGAATATGGAGTTGTGTGATCTGTTTCTTCCTCAATTTTACAACTTTCAAAAGTAAAATAAACCATCCAAATATGCAACAAGCATATAGGGATAGTCCAGTGGTGGGTTCCTTCCGGTTCGGTCCGGTTCAGCCGAGCCGGTAGCGGTGACGATATGACATCACCAAACCAGTTCTCCCCCCACCCCCCCACCCGCGTTATTCTTACCTTTTATTTGGTCCCACCCCCAATCTATTGCTGCCTCCTGAGTCCCAGCTGATGACTAGAGGTGAAAAAACTGTTTAAACTCTTGCCGTGGGGCTTCAAAGGGCCGTCCTAAAGCTGATCAGTGTTAAAAGCAAACAAATGAGTCGGGTCGTAAGTGCGAGGACTGGTCGTAAGTGTGAGGACCTTCCAGAAATGACTGACCAGCTAGCCACGCCCACCTTGTCACATGACCTCCAAGCCACACCCACAAAATAAGCCACGGCCACAGAACCGGTAGTAAAAAAATTTAGAACCCACCCCTGGGATAGTCCTTGTGAACTCAGCCAATGATCATTTCAGGCTTTTATAAAATTATCCTTTGAATAAAGGTGAGCATGGTTTCGGGAAGTCCAGTTATATTATTTTTAAGAGAGTATAAAAGTATCCTTTAATGCATCATTAAAGAAAAAAAAATGTGAATTATATTACATGCACATTTGAATTTATAGTGTATAAGTCTAGATTCAAATACAGTTGTAATTTGAACAATTTACAGACAAATATATTCAGAATATTGAGTAATGCTGAACCAAGTGAATGATATGCCTGTACCACATTTAGTTTAGTTTAGTTTATTTTGGATTTATATACCACCCTTCTCCCAAAGGACTCAGGACAGTGAACAGCCAAAGATAAAACACATACAACATAAAATTTAAAAAACAATTAAAAACATATTAAACAAATTTGGCCCATACTAATTAAATAGTTAAATATAATAATAATTATTAATATATAATTATTATTATTAATTATATAATAATTATTAATTATTATAATAATTAAATATAATCAACATATGCTATCCATATGTTGATTATAATAGTAATTGTCAAGGTCCATCCATTCCATCTGCTTATAGGACTTAAGATAAATAGTCTTTCATACAGCAGATGTCTTCAAACAGCAGACTATTCTCTATAAAAAATAAAATAGAGAAATATTCCACTACAATGGTTTGTCAAAGCTAAGCCAATTTGATCAAAATCACAGTAAACCCAATGTCATACTGTAAGCAACAACTCTATTATTCAACTTCCTCGTTAACTCACTCCACCCAGTTTTAAATCCTATTCAGTTCAATTCAGATCTGCAGAATTCACTGCTATCCAATATGGTAATATTTATTTATTATTTTATTTATTGGTTCGATTTATATGCCGCCCTTCTCCGGAGACTCAGGGCGGCTTACAATGCATAAGCCACCAATTTAGACATTTTTAAAGGAATAAAGAAGATAGGAGTATAAATGGGTATTCTATTTTCTGATTCATATGCAGCATACTTGTAAGCCAGTTACAAAGGAGAAATGGTGAAAAAGTTACTCTTCTGTCCATCCTGTAGAGTTGTTTAATATACTTGGTTGGCTACTACATATTTGTATAAAAATAAAGGCCAATGCTCCATTCTTCAGGCATGGAAGAATGCTATTCAAGCATGCTATTAATTACTTGCTAATAAAAATCTTCAAATGCTCATCTATTGTCCTCACAGCAAAAGAGAGGAATTCAAACACATGCATTTTTCTTTACTGCAACATTCTTGTGACAATAGTCTAGGTCAGTGGTCCCCAACCTTTTTAGCACCAGGGACCAGTTTTGTGGAAGACCATTTTTCCATGGACCAGGGGGAGGGGGATAGGAGGAGTGTGCAACCTAGATCCCTCACGTGCAGTTTACAGTAGGGTTCATCCTCCTATGAAAATCTTATGCCTGATGATTTTAGGTGGAGCTGAGGTGGTGATGCTAGCATGGGGGAGTGGCTGTAAATACAGATGAAGCTTCGCTCGCTCACCTGCCACTCACCTCCAGCTGTACAAGCCCATTCCTAACAGCCCATGGACTGGTACTGGCCTGGGGGTTGGGGTACTCCTGGTTTAGGTCATATAAAAAAACAACTTTTTTAAACCCATGTTTTTTAAAACTATAATACTCCAGTTCAGTCAGTTCCTAACAAAAAATTACAACACCAAATAGTATTGTGTATGAAGTACCTTGAAAATTCATTATTAAAAAATCTTTAGTACATTGTGTTTTCAGTGAATGGCACAATATTTAGATCAGGAAAAACAGTCTTCAACCTTAGAGATCTGCAATCTTTAGTAAAACAATGAAAGACTTTATGATCAGCCTATAGAGTAGTATCCTACTGCAAATATAATTTGAGTTTTCTTACAAATGGGATATTCATCAATACATAATTGATCAAGCCAGAAATGTTATCCCTCTTCACATAAAGTCATGGGAAGACCACACTATATTGATACAAAGGTTTGAAAAGCTTCATATATTGTCAGGTTTGCAGTGACAGGTGACAATCACAAGTGAAAACAAAGGAAGCTCAGCCTTCCCCTAGGTACAAGTAAGGGCTTTGCAGTTTTGTTTTATGATTTAAAAAATAATAACAGTATAACACAGTTGGCCATGTCAATAACAATGCAATTAACAGGTCCAAGAATAAATAGACAGTTGGTATGTTCTTTGAAATAACGGTCAATAAAGTCAGCTATGAACATTTGACAACGATATGATGGACTTTTCTGAGATGAAAATGTCTAACTAAAATACTGCTCATTTTCATAATGGCCAGGAGTGCCATTTATTTCATGAATTCAGGTCACATTGAATTCAAAGAGAAGAAAGTATTCTAGCAAAGCATTCTGGAAGCAATCTCAGTTTTGACCTAAAATGCCCCTGCCCCTGAGTTTTAACTCTAGGCCTCCAGAGATACTAACCGCACATTCTTTTGCAGCCTAAAAAGGAGAAAGCACCCGACTCCTGTGGGCAGAAAGCCGATCACTGCCGCAATCCCAGAGGGCCTTTGATTGAAGCAACGTTCAAGTCCTTTGACTGCCAGCAATAGCATGGAATTCCAGAGTTAATGCTACCGCAGAGCTCAACCTTTTGTGTCAGAGTATTGCTGATCTCTCATCAGTGATTAATATCTATGTACTTGAATACCCAAGGACAAAAGATATGTTAAGCATAGGGCAAAAGGCTTAGCTTTGTCTTTTCTTTAGCTGGCATTGTGATGTTGGCCAGCCCAGAAAAACACCACCTCTCCCTTTCGCTTTGGAATTCTGTTCATTTTGATTGGGGTTAATGAAGCACCCATACAAAAGGACATCATAATCAATTAAATGTAACAATGCAAAAAAAAAAAAGAAAAGAAAAAAAAATCCAAGGATTATAATACATGAAAAATGGATGCATTCTGTTGCAGCCATACAATGCAAGGAGACAAGGGAACAAAAGGGCACATGATGTGTTCCTTCTCACAACAGCACGAAGAATAGACACTCCAATGAAACAATGTGACCTTATCACCAAGAACTACTCCAACAAGGGAGTAGATAAGAACCTCCATAGAGGATCATCAGAAAATACAAATATTACATTGACACTTCAGCAACACACAGAGACACACACACAAAAGCAAGTAAATATATTTCTGTACTGTACATGAATGTGTGGAGGTTCTAATCCTTAAACACTTGAAAGTAATTACAGTCCAGGAGGACTGTGCTGTTAAAACAAACCTTAAAATTGTATTGCTACTCCAAGTATGGTCAGTATGCCTATATTTCTTTTAAAAGCAAAAAGCTGCTGTTCTGCAACTCCTTTTCCATTTTCTGAGAAAAGACTATTGTTCTCACCCTGCGCCAGAAAATAATGGAAAATGCCACTGGCTAATGAGAACATTTTGATATTTAACCACAGATGCATATGGAAAGAATCGTGCTGATCGCAGTCATCTTGCAATCTTGTAATTCTTGCAATCTGTTTTCATGTGAATTGCAAGTTTAATCCAATCAAAGGCTGTGGCAGCAAAGACCAACATTCCCAATCATCTTAAAGGCTTTTAAATAGTTGAATGAATCCGTACATAACAGAAACTATTGGAAATATAGAGAAGGATTCATACAAGTGATGTACAATTTGGCTGCTTGGAATTTTTGCTGACTAGAATTGTTTCTTGCATTTACCTCCTGTAACCGTTCATTATAAAACTTACTTTATGCTTCTTATTTTTAAATTTCTTTCTGCCCTTGTGACTTGTTTCTTGTTTTATGATTGCTTTACCCTTTTTTTTTTGGAAAGGCAGATTTATTTATTTTTTTGTATAAACAAATTATACACATTTCCATGAGGAGAAAAAGCAGAAGAAGGAGGTAGAGACAAGAAAAAAAAATAGGAAAATTATAATTAACAAGGTTCTAACTGAAAAGGCTGGAAAAGGAAAAAGGAAAAAGAAGAATAAGATGACAACCAGTAAGGTGAATGGACTCAGTTACAACAGCAATGAATGCACCACCCTTGGAGGAGCTGAAGGATCAGATTAGGAAGAGACCATCATCAAGGAAATTGAACTATGGAGTTGCTAAGAGTCAACAATGACTTAATGGCATATAATCAATCAATCTGACTTGGTAGTATAACAATCAAGTACAGCAATGCTTATAGAATAGAAGAATTACGATTTTTAATAAAATGGATGGCTAATGGCTTCCTATGGAAGAATAGAATAGAATAGAATAGAATAGAATAGAATAGAATAGAATAGAATAGAATAGAATAGAATAGAATAGAATAGAATAGAATAGAATAGAATAGAATAACAGAGTTGGAAGGGACCTTGGAGGTCTTCTAATCCAATCCCCTGCTTAGACAGGAAACTCTACACCACTTCAGACCAGTGGTGGGTTGCCCCCGGTTTGAACCGGTTCTATAGAATTAGTAGTAAAACCAGCAGTAGACTCCGCCCACTGACCCTGATGTCATGAGGAAGCTTCTGTGCATGCACGCGCAGCCCTGTTGTGAACTGGTAGTAAGGTAATAGAACCACCCCTGCTTCAGACAAATGGTTATCCAACATCTTAAAAACTTCCAATGTTGGGGCATTTACAACTTCTGGAGGCAAGTTGTTCCACTGATTAATTGTTCTCACTGTCAGGAAATTTCTCCTTAGTTCTAAGTTGCTTCTCTCCTTGATTAGTTTCCACCCATTGCCTCTTGTCCTTTTGAGCTAGGGTTTTTTTTAATTCCTGGAAACTGTCTGAGTTTTCTCCACAAGAGTTTGGAAGGGGTTTCCCATTGCTTCCTTCCTAGAGAGGAGAACTGGCTCAAAGTCACTCAGCTGGTTTTGTGCCTAAGAACTCATAGTCTTACGGTTTCTAACCTGATGCCTTAACTACTACACCATACTGGCTCTTTACTTTAATGCACTTCAATTCTTAAATTACACGACTGACAAATACTTTCCAGCATGATCTACCCTTCATGTGACCAGATTGGGATGCAAAACCAGGACCGCACCTATCTTCTACAACACAGAATAGGAACAAAATCCCAACTTTGCTGAAAATGATTGCAGACTTACTGCAAATTGGCTGTTGACATGGATGGCATATCTCTCGAAATTGGGACAATATCCCGAGGGGTAGAGGAAAGTAAATAATCCAATCAGCTCAATAAGCAACAAATCACTCATCTCCCACCAGCTGTTTCTGTGTTTGGGAGATGGACTTGAAGCCTTCCTTAGAAGATCATTTCACACCAAGGCTTTTGTAGGCTTAACCCTGATTACTTTAGGCTTACAAGTACATTTGCAAACATTTACCAAAGTAAACTTACCTGAGCGATCAAAAGTATCATCAAATGCAATCCGCAATGTTTTCCCAGTGTTTCTTATGTTCTTAGCTGCACCTGGATCATAGCCAGTAAACCAAGGCAAAAGAGCAGGGTCTTTGAAGACATCTTTGCTAAGAATTGCAACAGGTGACTGATTGTTCCCTTTGGCTATTGGGTAAGATGTATGCCAGCTATCAGGTCCTGGGAGGAAAACATGCCAAGGCAAAGGTGTGTCATATTCTGTACCATATGGCAGCCATTCCCAACAAGTTGCCCTTCAGCTATTTTGGTATCCTAATCCCACATGGCTATATTGCCTGTTCCAACACCTGAAGGACATGAAACGTGAAAAGTCAAATGAACAATGTTAAGCACTTACCTGATCACAGGATGATTTAGTCTTTTTAAATTACTTTTTAAAGTTTTAAATCTTGGAGGCAAAATTGTTGCCTCCAAGAAGCATTGTTACTGTTACAATTTCAACCACTCTTTCTATTCCTTATTAGAAAACAAGAAATTAAAACTAGATTTGAATTTAAAACATAGCCCGCAGTCCTGCATAATCTAATAGGAACTCTCACCAAATACAATGAGGTTACCTTCATATATAAACTCATGTAGAAAAAAAATTAAAAGCATGCAGGGCTATTGATAATTTTCACACTGTATAAACTTTTGCTAATTAGAAGCAAAATGGATGAAGTTGCTAAATATATTCCACCAACTTTCTGCTGTAGGAAAACTTTCATTTATTTAAACTTCAAAGAAAATTGTTAAGGCTGTATGATCCTCATAGGAATGACAGATAATAAGGATTCTGCTTAGATTTCTTCATCAAGCCCATTTTTTAGAGTGAAGTAAAAAAAAATCTATTTGGAAATCAGTTCTGCATGTATGCAACATAAAGTTCCAATGTGAATCCCTGGAAACCTTAACACAACAATCTTTTGCATGTCTACTATAAATAGGCCATATTAAAGTCAAAGGGGCTTTTATCCAAGTGCATTTCAAATTACCTATTTAGAACAGGTAGGATAGCAAAACTATATATTTCTAAGAAGTGGTAGCGTTACTATAGCACCACTTAATTGTAGGCAGAGGCACAGTGTTATACAAAATTGTCAGTCATGTTTTTTATTGTTATATATCTCTAGCCTGGGATCTAAGTGAAAAACATTCTGGGATGTCATTCTGAAGTGCGCAGACTAATTCCACCTCCTCCCATGGGGTAACCTTCAGAGATTTTTTCCTGCTGATTGAGAATGACCAGAGTGCTACTAGAGTAGAGAAAGGTGTTGTATATTCACTTTCAGTGAAGACTTATTATTAGGCAGGGAATGATTAACTGGGGAGAACAGGCATTCTGGCATGGAAGATTTTCTGCCTCTTTTTTAGTTTTAACATACTGACATCTCTTACCTACCTAAAGCCACTTGCAACCCCTTCTCTCAAGAACAATGTTATAGCAAGGAAGAAAACCTGATCTCACCCATCAGGCAGTTATCATAACAGGCCGCCCGAAAGCCTTTTCTATTTGAATTGCATATATTGAATTGTAGACTCATAAGCAAAAAAAAAAAAAAAATTCCTTTGAATTTCTCCTATTTTTCTTTCTCTTCCATTATTATAAAACATAAAACATAAATAAAATTATTTGAGTCCATGGGAATTTGTACAATATTGACTGGAGATTATTGATACTCTCATATTTAGATAATTTAAACTTTTAAAAAAAATAAAGCTGTTTATATCAGTATTAATTATCATTTCTAAAATGCCAATACTGATACCGATACTGTCATAAAGTTGTTTAAATTAAAGCTGAACATCATATTAAGAACAAATGCAAAGTACACAAAACTATTTCTTATACATAGTATAATGTATGGTATGTATGTATGTATGTTTCTTATACATAGCAATAAGTATTACGCTTCAATCTTAAGGTTAATACTTAAATACTACAGTCTCCACTGTGTTGTTACATAAGATTATTTGAGCAAGACTGTTTTTTTCAGTACTATTCAGATTTTGAAATGTTAAAGCACTCTACGTTATTCTCATTAATTTACACTAATCATTGTTAGTATAGAATGTTTTTCACATTTCAGGCATATTATTATTAATAGTATTATTCTACTAACAAAAAGAATAAAAGCAACAGTAGTGGGATATACGCCCTTATTTGCACATGCACACAATAGAGATAGGCAAGTTGAACCCTCCAGATATTTTAGCCTTTAAACTGCCATCAGTCTCCGCCTGCAAGGGCAATAGCAGGGAGCCATGGAAATCGTAATCCAACATGTTTGCAACCATTTGGTGAAAAAAATGGTGTGTCACACTATATAGTTTTAAAAAGGGCAGAGGCCATTCATTAAAAAATATGATCTGCTCTTAGATTTCAGACCTTTAACAGAAATTACAGCCTTTTTTTCCCCCTGAAGACTCTTCTTCCACAGGGAAGGAGTCAGAAAATCAAGATGGAAGCCATATCACACGATCAAAAGCCCATCTTTTTTTACATGGGTCATGATGTACATACAAAAGAGGGAAAGATTTGATTGCATGTTTATGGTCACTATCTTGTCTTTTTCAAGACACACGCATGTGTGCACCCCAGATACCCTGTCTGGAAAGTATCACATTGCTATAGTGAATCTACTGCTATAGGATACAGCAGTTGAATGACAGGAAATCTCCAGTCAAGCACTAGAAGAAAGCTGTGATAAACACATGCATCTTTTAAGAAGCTAGAGTGTTCTGTGCTTTAAATAAATAAATAAAAATAAAAGTTCAGCCAAGAAAGGCAAGTATTTTTATAGTGCATGCAAAAAGGGGCTATTTTCAGTCTTTGGCATCCTCAGCTACTTATTTATTTCTTATTTCTTATTCATATTTCTATGCTGCCCACTCTCCGAGGACCCTGGGCGGCTTACACCAAAGACAGTATACTAAATAGAGCCTTGATAGTACAGTGGTCTACGCACCCTGTTATTAACACAGCTGACTGCAATTTACTGCTGGTTCGAATCTCTCCAAGGCTCAAGGTTGACTCAGTCTTCCATCCTTTCTAAGGTAGGTAAATTGAGGATCCAGTTTGTGGGGGCAATAAGCTGACTTTGTATAAATATACAAAAGGATGAAGGCTATTGCTTAACGCATTGTAAGCCGCCCTGAGTCTCTGGAGAAGGGCGGCATATAAATCAAATTTTAAAAAAAAATAGCATATTGCCCCCAACAATCTGGGTTCTCATTTTACCCACCTCGGAAGGATGGAAGGCTGAGTCAACCTTGAGCCGGTGAGATTTGATCCGCTGATCTGCTGAACTAGCAGTCAGCTGAAGTAGCTGCAGTACTGTACCCTAACCACTGCGCCACCTCAGCTCATTACTAACAAGAATGGCTCAATGAACAATAACAGTCTTCCATCAAAGATCCAGAAAAGTCCAAAATTCAATCCTGAGATAGATAAGCAAACAATCTGGTTAATTTGGCTTCCCAAATATATTCAACCTACCAAAGAACCTCATAGCCTTGCAAGTTGCTGTCAAGTTATCACTCCAAGCAACATTTCTTAAACATCCTTCACTGCAACCCTCCAGATGCATCGAACAAGAACAAGAAGTCCAATAAATCTACAGCCAGGTTTTCAGTGGGGATGATAGGAGTTGGGGTCCATCGTACCTGCAGTGCACCCCAAAAAAGGAAAGCCTGATGGGGAGGGGAGGGGGGGAAGTGCCTTTGAGAACTTATGCCCTATTTGATAGCATCAAAAAGTGTGGAGTGACCAGGTAAGGCGGCCACTCGGAGAGACATGAATCCCACGCCTGAGATTTTGGAAAAACGCTCCTTCCTCGGTTGGGTTGAATGCTGTGGCGGACCACGGAGCTGCGAGCGAGACTCCTGCCCTAGAGAGCCTCGCTCCGTTGGGGTGTGTGCGCATTTCGAGGGGGCGGGGCAGGATGGGGACTTCTTCCCACTCACCGTTTTCCTTGCTGTAGCCCCAGGTCAGGGCCTCGCCGGTGGACTGCTTGCGCATCGTTCTCTCGCGCGGGCTTTAGCACCGCTGGCCGCGAACTTCTGACGCCCGAGCCATTTATAGGGCTCAGCGGACTCCAGCCTTGGGACAGCCTGGCGTCGAGGGCGGAGGAGCGCAAAGATCATTTACAGTCGGAGGCCGGAGGGGGGAGCTTCGCACCAGCGCGGGTTTCCCCGAAACTTGGCTCGTTCGTTCAGCTGGACCGGTCGGCGGCAAGAAAAACGATCTCTCTGTATCTTCCTTATGATCCGGCTTGGGGGTTGATGGTTGTCAGATAGTGGTTCCCCATACTTTCCATATTCGGTGTCAGAATTAGTTGACATTTGCACATTGATGAAAGGATTCTTCCTTCCTTCCTTCCTTCCTTCCTTCCTTCCTTCCTTTTTTTTTTTTTTAAATTTGATTTATATGCCGCCCTTCTCCGGAGACTCAGGGCGGCTTACAATGCTAAGCAATAGCCTTCATCCTTTTTTGTATATTTTTATACAAAGTCAGCTTATTGCCCCCACAACTGGGTCCTTCCTCCCTTTTATTTATTTATTTTATTTATTTATTTCGTCAGGCATGTATTTTATGTCAGATAAAAGTGTAAACATAATTTTAAATACATGAGATAGATACAAATAAAAGGGAACATTAAGACAGGACTGTAGGCACGCTGGTGCGCTTATGCACGCCCCTTACAGACCTCTTAGGAATGGGGTGAGGTCTACAGTAGACAGTCTATAAGGTTAAAGTTTTGGGGATTTGGGGAAGAAACCACAAGAGGCAGGTAATGCATTCCAGGCGTTGACAGCTCTGTTACTGAAGTCATATTTTCTGCAGTCTAGTTTGAATCGGTTTGCCATGAGCAGGGCCGGATTTAGATGAAAAGAGACCCTAGGCTATTCCACTTATGAGGCCCTTTCACCTATAGTGAAAGTGTAATTTTAATTTTGCTAACAATTTGAATGTAGGCCCCTCTTGATCTTGAGGCCCTAGGCTGAAGCCTAGTTAGCCTATAGGAAAATCTGGCCCTGGCCATGAGTTTGTATCTATTGTGTGTTCTTGTATTGTTTTGGTTGAAGCTAAGTATTCATTGGCTGGTAGGACATTGTAGCAGATGATTTTATGTACTATGCTTAGGTTGGACCAAAGACAGCAAAGTTCTAAATTGTCTAAACCCAAAATTTCAAGTCTCCTCTCCCTTCCCCTCCTTCATCATACATGTGTTAGTGAAGACAAAATTTTGTAGCTAATACACCTGATGAAGTTGATTTTATTTCAAGAGACTAACTCTACAACCTCTCTGGAAACAAAATTAATATTGGGATTGGTGACAAATAATTCCTACTATGAACCGTACAGTTTGCTTATTTCAAATATGAAATTATACCTTCATGAAATATCTCTAGCACAGCTAGTGCTAGATATTTATAAAATCTATGTGAAACACAAACTGAGAGCAGAACGTATTGCAAGATAAAAAGATTGTTGTAATGATGATATCGCCTCATAAACATTATTGAAATACAAAGAAACCAAACAAGACTTGATGTATAGCATTAATATTAGTTTATCACTTTTTCAGCTTTTGATTAATTCACGAACACATTTCAGAGAGTCAGTTTGGTATAATGGCTAAGACATCAAGCTAAAGACCAAGATACTGTGAGTTTGAGTCCTGAGGCCTTAAGCACAAAGCCAGCAGGGTGACCTTTGGCCAGTCACTCTTTCTCAGCCCTCGGAAGAAGGCAATGGCAAGCCACTTTAAAAATTTGCTAAGAATATCTCAGCAGGGATTTTTCCAGGCAGTCACCTGAAGTCAAGACTAATATGAAATCTAAATTTGTCCATTCTGTACATATATATATTTCTGAGCTCATTTGAATGAATTTAGCTACTTTGTAGGCTAAAGCAGATCAGTCCTTATAGTGTAAGCTAAAATGTTGCAGGTCAGTTATGCACACTTGTTTTAAAAATAATGACGACAATAAGCAACACAGCAGTGCAATGAAACAGAGAAAGAGGTCAAGTGAGAATTGACTTCAGTTCTGTACTTGGATAAGAGATGCCTGTCAAGCAGACATTCATCTGGATACAAATACTCTTCTCACTTGCCTTTAACAGCAGCACAAACTTTTCCAGGCATTTTTTTTCTCCTATGACCAGTGGTAGGTTGCCCCGGTTCAGACCGGTTCGCAAGAACCTGTAGTTAAACCGGTGGGAGGCCTCGCCCACCACCCTAGATGTCATCATCATTGATCTGCACATGCGCAGAAGCGATCCCGTTGCGAACCGGTAGTGAAGGTAAGTAGAACCCACCCTTGCCTATGACCCCTTGATATTGCCCTTATCTCTTCCAGAGCCCTTGAGTGATTGAGACAGGATTAGGTCATGCTTAGTTCAGTGGTGAAATGTAAAATTTGTTACTACCGGTTCTGTAGGCATGGCTTGGTGGTGGGGGGGAGGGGGGTAATGTGACAGGGTGGGCATGGCCAACTTTTTAGAAAACTTTTTAAAGCATTTTTTACAACCTATTCAGGTGAATAGGTTGTAAAAAATGCTTTTAAAAGGTAAAAAAAAGGCTCTGATGATCATAGCTGTAGTGCACGATCGTCAGAGCCTTTTTTAAAACTTTTAAAAGCATTTTTTTACAACCTATTCGCCTGAATAGGTTGTAAAAAAATGATTTTAAAAGTTTAAAAAAAGGTTCTGACGATCACAGTTGTGGTGCGTGATTGTCAGAGAATTTTTTAACCTTTTAAAAGCATTAAGTAACGACACCTGGGTGGGTGGGCGGAGCCTTGAACTGCCATCGCTACCAGTTCTCCGAACCACCTGCCACAATCGTTAACGGATCGCCTGAACCTGTCCAAACCGGGAGCTTTTTTTTTTTTTAATTTGATTTATATGCCGCCCTTCTCCCTTCTCCAGGGTGGCTTACAATGCGTTAAGCAATAGCCTTCATACTTTTGTATATTTATACAAAGTCAGCTTATTGCCCCCACAAACTGGGTCCTCAATTTACCTACCTTAGAAAGGATGGAAGGCTGAGTCAACCTTGAGCCTGGCAAGATTCGAACTTGCAGTAATTGCAGGCAGCTGAATGTTAATAAAAGGCTATTAGTCTGCTGCGCCACCTGGCTTAGTTGTACCTCTGTTAAAGTAGTTTTTCCCTCTGTAACAGGACACCATCCCAGAACACCCTTAAGGTATAAAAAAAAATCTATTAGGCTTTGTCACCTGCTACCTTGGAGGGAAGACAAATGACCCACAGTGACTGGAAACAGATGCAATAAAAGTAACATAGCAGCTACCAGTAAGAGGACAGGAAAGTTCAGAGTGATGGTTTTCTCATTCAAGAAGGTATGGATAGCAATTTAACTCAACTGCCTTATGTTCTACTCCAGTCTCATAAATGTACAGTTCCAAACTATGTATTTTATATATCGGTAAATGTAAATTTCATTTTAATTGTCTTGGTCTCAAGAAAAAAAATCCGACATCCATATCAATCAGTATCTTCAGGCTTTTTTATTCCTTTTTAGCACATTGATTTAGTTTTCATATAATGCTGTAAGACAGAGTGAAAAAAGGATATTTTAACAATCTTCTCTTCAAATGAATAATCCTTTTTGTTGCAATTCCAAACAGATTTACATATGAATAAGAACAGGGGGACAAATGTGTGCTCCATATCACAATTGTATGGCACATAATTCTGTCTTGACATCAACAATCTACAGTAAGCTTGTCTTTGCCATGGGCATCTATGAGGACAGCAGGCAAGTGACAAAATAAGTATGACAACATAAGCAAACCGATGCCTCTGCTTACACCCTTGTGTCAGATGTTGAGACACAAGAGAAATATTTGCATAATGAGATCATTACTCATTTATTGCCATTTTGGTATCATTGGGGTTTGCTGTGAATGCTGCTGCTCTTGACCTTGTAATCTTTGGAAATTGTTGATTGAGAGTCATTGCCAATGAGAGGTAATAGGACTTATGGAAACAAACTTTCACATGGGAGACAAACTTGGCATGGAATTCTCTTTCTAAAAAGCATCCTTGGGCACAGGTCTGTTTAATCTCTTTTTCTTTCCTCCAACCTGTGATTTGGCAGAGTTAATACTTTTAATATTCTTGGAAAAATTGATCCATTTAGTGCAATGTTTTCTTGTAGTTACCCTTAATGAACAATTAATTTCCTTTTTTTAAAAAAAAAACAATTTTGTTCTTTTTAGAGTTTAAGCAAAAAGTTTTTTGATTGAGTGAAGCTGTTTACTGGCTGCAGTTTGCAGCTGAAAAATAAGACCCTAAAATAGGTTGCAGGGAAATGTGTGAATCTACATCAGGTGGAGCTAAACACAGCACTTGGAGTGACTCTAGAAGGGAAAGAGGTGAGAAAAATCTCTGCTGGAATCTAACCTCTGCCCTCTTTCCTCACTTTACCTGGCTAAATAATTCCATCAGGGTCAAAAAATACACTCCGTAGAACTTTTGAGTAATAATTTTAAAAAAGCATTTGCTATGCAAAATATCCTTTTCCGTTGTAAATAGTAATTGATTATAGTTGGTTAGTTAGGATTTGCTTTTTTTTGAAGTTAAGGCAACGCTTCACATGATCATTTACTTTTTCCACTCCCTAATCAAAACAATTGTGTCTATATTAGTTTTCCCCTGTCTGGAATGTCATCTGATGTCATGGTGCAAATTGACAAGAGTTCTATGATTGCAGTGCAAAATGACTCAAGCCATCACCAATGAAATGACACTGACACCTTTTGTCCCATCCAGCCCGGCCCTCTTTTGATTAGCAACAGCAGCAGCAACAGCTTGTTAAACACTTTCCTGTTTTATTCAGAGCGCCAAATGATATTCCCCAAATTGTTCTCCTGTTCTTGATGACAGCTGTCTTTTTCATTTGTCTTGTGGTAGTGGGAGACAAAGGGGGACAGGCAATAGAGAGGTAGCTTGGAGCGTGGAAAGATAAGCATGGTAAAGTCAGCTACATGAGAAACATGATTAACTGCCCAGACCTTTGGGGGAAAAGTCCTCTTTGATTTATCAAGGTTTACTCACCGGAGAATACAGTTAGGCTTAAACTCACCAAAGATCAGGTTGAATAATGAAAGTGTTTCCACGTTTTGCAGTAACAAAAACATAAGTAAAGGTTCCCCTTGTACATATGTGCTAGTCGTTCCGAATCTAGGGGGTGGTGCTCTTCTCCGTTTCAAAGTCGAAGAGCCAGCGCTCTCCAAAGACATCTCTGTGGTCATGTGGCTGGCATGACTAAACGCCAAAGGCACACAGAACGTTGTTACCTTCCCACCAAAGGTGCTCCCTATTTTTCTACTTGCATTTTTTACGTGTTTTTGAACTGCTAGGTTGGCAGAAGCTGGGACAAGTAATGGGAGCTCACCCCATTACGTGCTGAACTGCCGACCTTTCGATCGACATAGAATAGAATAATTGAGTTGGAAGGGACCTTGGAGGTCTTCTGGTCCAACTCCCTGCTCAGGCTGGAAACCCTATGTCATTTCAGAAAAATGGTTGTTCAATCTCTTCTAAAAAATATCCATTGTTGGAGCATTCACGACTTTTGGAAGCAAGTTGTTCCACTGATTATTTTTTTCTAACTGTCATGAAATTTCTTCTTACGGTACTTCTAGGTTGCTTCTCCCCTTGATTAGTTTCCATCCATTGCTTCTTGTCCTGCCCCCAGGTGCTTTGAAGAATAGCTTGACTCCCTCTTCTTTTGGCAACCCCTGAGATATTGGAACACGGCTATCATGTCTCCCCTAGTCCTTCTTTTCACTAAACTAGACATACCCAATGTCTATTTGTAGCATAATGCTGGAAGTTGCTGTAAAATTGGCAATCAGTTACACAATACATAGTTGTAAAAAGACCATGCATATTGTATATCTAGATTAGATACGTGACCATTATAAATGGTGTGTGCCTTATGGAACATTCTTCCTCCAAAGTGAGATCATTTTCATCCCTATTTATTTTCTGGAAGCCCCTCAAGACCTGTGTATGTCATTTGGCCTGGGGCCTCAGGGGGCTGGTGAAATCTCGAAGTGCCTCCCTTTCTGGTCTAATCTCTTGTGGGTTTTATGCTTTTTAAACTTTTTTTTTTAACTGCTTTTTACCTGTTATTGTTCTTATAATTTTTGCTGAACATCACCCAGAGTCATTTCTTGTGGGATGGGCAGCAATATAAATTTGATAAATGAATAAAAATATCCAGTGTGTGGAAATAACTTAAGGCCTGATAGTGGATTCATCAGTTTCAGAAATTCAGCCTGTTTTTTTCTGTTATTTCCTATGAGGGTCTCTAATGCTAATTCCGCTGCAGATCTGAAATGACAGGTAGCAGTAAGAACTAAACTTCTGTATATTGTATGTGTGTTCTTCTGCATGTAGATCTCAGACCATATAGTATTTTACACAGTCACAGTAAAATTTGTCATCTATTATGATTATTATTGATTGTATTTATATCCTATCCTTACAGCAAAGATGTATTTCACCAAGGAGACAAAGCCAATACCTGCTCCTCTAACACAGGGGTATCAAACTTGATTTCATTGAGGGCTGCATTAGGGTTGTGTTTGACCTTGGGGGACTGGGGTGGGCGTGGCCAGGGTGGGTGTGGCCAACTCGACACCACTCATGTGAGGGGCGCCTGTGGTGGCCCAACACTCTGCCAGCAAAATCGGGCTCCAGAACTCCATTTTCGGCTGCAATAGCTTCCTGCAACCCTCTGTCAGCAAAAACAGAGCTCGGGAGGGCCACAGGCACCCTCCCAAGCTCGGATTTTGCTGGCAGAGGCACCACAGGCCATCCTTCATTGTTTCCAGGGCAGCCCCACAGGCCAGTTCTAAGCACTCCGTGGGCCGGATCCAGCCCATGGACCTTGAGTTTGACACTCATGCTCTAACAGTTGCAGCTGTATATCAGATTAAGCATGATCTTGTGTCATTTGGTTTTTACATTTCCCAAAAATTGAAGATGTACATCTAAAATATGAATAGATGACATACCAAATCACTTAAAAACGTATTTGAAGTGCAAGGGATATGATAGTGATGTATGTACAATTATTTTCCACTTTTCAAATATTTGACTGCAGTTCAACTTATGTTCAAACAACTTCATAATTGCTTCACTCATCAGGTGGGTATCATTGACAATTTTCAGTTGTGTGGCACGAATAGATCAGCCAGAAGCCTATTCCAAATATGAAAGCTTGAGTTACACAATCTGCTTTTATGAACTCTGGCATAGTGTGGCTCAAAAAAAAAAAAAAAAAAAAAACCACCCCAGGAATGAAAATCTGCTGTAAGCCATTTGCTTTTATAACCTTGAGGTGTGTCTCCACTGAAATTCCAAAAGATTGGCAATTCATTCTTGCCATCAGATGATCTTCGGCTTCTGCTGACCTTGATAGGCTGACCTAAGGTGAATGATCAAAGAACGAAAAACAACTAAAGTCATAAAGTAGAAAAAGTAAAGGTCGCTACTGAAAGTACCGTATAAGATGAAGTAACTGTAAATTGCAGAAATTCCTGCTGATATTAATATTGCTATTGATCCTGCTGATATTGATATTGAGACATTGCTAGTCTTTGAAGAACCACAAAATTATTTGTGATTCTTTTGCTTAAACAAATAAATGTGATTGCTTTTCAACCTCCATCCCATAAAATTCTGCAGTGAAGCAATTTTGCTAATCCTGCTAATTTCTGTTAGAGGAAACTATATCAGTGGTGGGTTTCAAAAATTTTTACTACCGGTTCTGTGGGCATGGCATGGTGGGCATGGCTTAGTAGGCATGGCAGGGGTAGGATACTATAAAATCTCCATTTCCACCCCATTCCGGGGGAAGGTTACCGCAAAATCCCCATTTCCTCCCAATCTGCTGGGACTTGGGAGGCAGAGAATAGATGGGGGCGGGACCAGTCAGAATTTTTACTACCAGTTCTCCGAACTACTCAAAATTTCTGCTACCGGTTCTCCAGAACTGGTCAGAACCTGCTGAAATCCAGCTCTGAAATATATGGTTCGGTACTGGAGCATCTGCTTTCTATGGAATAGTCCCAGATCCAGTTCTTGGCATTTCCAGATAGTACTGAAGAAAAGAAATGATAATATTCAATTGGTATGACTTGGTCACAGTCCTCTGTGCTGTATTTTACTGTTGCTGGTAAAGCAAACAAGTTAGGAAAGGTAAGATGGCACAAGGAATAAATGGGGTTCTAGGCCTTGGTTGTAACATCCCTGGGAAACAGTTTTTTCTGCCTCTGAAACTTCTGAAACTCCGTTTCAGAAAAAACCTTGTTTTCTGCCTCTGAAAGCCTCCAAAACAGCTTCAGAAAAAAAGCCTCTGAAGCTCTGTTTGGGGGTTTCTTTTCTGAAGCTTTGTTTCTGATGCTTTTTTCAGCCTCTGAAACCTCCATTTGAGAAGCTGGGCAGAGCTACATTCGGAGTATAAGACGGACCCAGATTTTCACCCTCTTTTTTGGGGGGAAAAGGTGCGTCTTATATTCCGAAAAATATGGTATTTTCTAGTGTGTTTAAATCTCTTAGAAGGATTTTAATTGGGAATAGGAGAAAATGGGACAATAGAATAGAATAGAATAGAATAGAATAGAATAGAATAGAATAGAATAGAATAGAATAGAATAGAATAGAATAGAATAGAATAGAATAGAATTCTTTATTGGCCAAGTGTGATTGGACACACAAGGAATTTCTCTTGGTGCATATGCTCTCAGTATACATGCAATGTCTTGGTATCTCACAATATTTAAGCGTATAGGCACTTTGGAAAAGGAATGCAAGCACAATGAGCATAGTATATTTTATCACTATGTCTCCTATTCAGGAGATGATAACACACTAGCCCCCAAGGAAATAGTAGACTGACACATTTTAATTTAAGAAATAAACACTCCTTGAGTGTTTAAGGAAGTTATTCTCAAGGAGTGTTTAAGAAATAAACACTCCTTGAGAATAATTACAGACATATATCATAACAGCTGAATATGATAAATACACAGTGCCTTATATAAAGTTAAGTGAAACATAGGAAATGATGCTATTTAACCCAGCTAAATGATTCATTTAATTTTCCATAGGGGACAAGCATAATGGAGATGAGAAGGCCAACTGTAAAAATCAGACCATAATTACTACAAGCTAAGTTTTCTATACCTCCCTATTTCTGTACTGGTCATACGGATTTTTAGTCACCCAGCTATAGTACCTCTAATTCACAGCCATTCCTGAAATATAACTCACCCAATTCTTCCTACATCTCTTTTCTTTGCAAAATTGACATTTCCAGTGTAAGGAAACCTTTGAAGACTGAAAGGAATGAAGGATTTTGCTCCCTAAACTGGGTACTTTCTCTCTAATTTTGAGGAGAAATCCAATCAGCATTTTTTTTTTTTTTTTGCCTTTGGGCAATTGCCCATGATCAATAAGATTGCAACTGTATCCTGCATTCAAATATTTCTTTAAAAATTATTGCCTAGTTAGAAGCAAAGCAATATGCATCAAAGCCTTTTTTTTTTTAAATGATTTAATAAATCAATGAATCGATGAAACATTGTGCCACTTGTGTCTTTACAAATATGGATGTAGAAACCTATGGCTTCAAATTTTGGCTTGTGGCTCATGCAGAGACAAGAAATGGCAGGAGTAATTTAGGTACAAAACAACATCTGCAAAACCTGAGCCTTTAATCACAGGTGCTGATTCTGCAAAATATGAAACAGGGAACAATATTTGGTGGCATTCCACCTATAACCGTGATGGCGAACCTATGGCACGCGTGCCACAGGTGGCACACAGCGCCCTCTCTGTGGGCACGCAAGCTGTTGCCCCAGTTCAGCTCTGCCACGCATGTACGTGTGCCTCCCGCTGGCCAGCTGGGTGTCGGGATTCTGCCACGCGTGTGTGGGGGGCAGGGTGCATGCGAGGGGCTCATGTGCGTATGCGTGGGGAGAGTGAGTGGGCCCGCGCATGCGGGGGTGCATGCAGGGGGCTGCACGCGCATGTGCAGGGGTGGGGCGCATGTGTGGGGCCGCACACGCATTGCATTTTGGGGATTTGGACGCGCACGTCCAGAAAAGGTTAGCCATCACTGGCCTATACAATTCCAGACAAATAGCTGTCCAGTCTCTTCCTGAAACCGCCAGTGATGGAGCATCCGCAACATCCATAGGAAAACTGCTCCACTGATTAATTGTTCTCACTGTCAGGAAATTTCTCCTTAGTTTTAAGTTGAATCTCTCTTTAATGATTTTCCACCTGTAGCTTTTTGTAATGCCCTCAGACAGCTTGGAGAATAGGTTGACTCTGTCTTCTTCTGTGACAATCTCTCAAGTATTGGAAGACTATCAGATTTCTCCTAAGCCTTTTCTTCAATAGACTAGGCCCGTGATGGCGAAGCTATGGCACACATGCCCAAGGTGGCACGCAGAGCCATCTTTCCTAACTTACTTACAGCTGTACATGCGCACATGTCCCAGCCGGTGTTCGGGCCTCCATTGCGCACATGTGCATGTGTGCGAGTGTACTTGTGCGCAGCCTGCACGCACAGAGCACAGGGGAGCTGCATGAAAGCAGTGTGCATGCGCAGATGGTGCAGTTGTATGCACAGCGCACGGGAGAAGAGCCGCATGTTAGCGTGGATGGCACGCATGTGCACAAAGCATGCGAAGCACGTACCTGTTCAGCACTCAGTGAGTAAAAGGTTCTCCACCACTGACCTATAACATGCCTTTCAGTATATTTGAAGGCATGTTGTGCTGTGTTTAGATTGAAGGATGCCAAGATCTTGGTGGTCATTTGCTGCCAGAAAGCACAGCAGGGTGTCACTTCACAATATTGCATTCTACTATGACGGGAAGCATGGTTAAACATCTACATGAGGCTGTTGGGCGAAGTGGTCTGATAGTTTGGGGCAAAGTATCACCAGGATTTAATTTAGTAGTATTTTCCAAAGTTACTACTGAGATACACAACAGCTTATATATAAAACATCTTCTCAATTACATTATACAACAAGTTTCCTCTAGCCATTTTTACAAGTACATCATTGTAAGTTAGAGTTATGAAAATTCTCACAAAAGTTTTATAAAATTTGTTGGGCATAAAATGCTAGAACCTAGATATTTTTTTCATATTATCTTGCCTAGATACCATATAACAGTGATGGCGAACCTTTTTGGCATCGAGTGCCCAAACTAGAATGCGCGTGCAAGCACGTGCACACACTGGAGCACCGGAAACCCAAACACCAGCTGGCCAGTGTGCGCACGCCTGGTTTTTGCCCGTTTTTGCCCAGCTTTTGGGCCATTTTCGGGCCATTTTCAGGCTGTTTATAGGCCAGTTTTTTGCCATTTTCCAGGGCAAAAATGGCCTGGTTTTTTTTTTTTTTTCTGTTTTTCAGGCTGTTTTCCAGTGCTCTGACACCCCCGAAGACCAGCTGGCCAGCGTGCATGTGTGCACCAGAAACCAGAAGAGCAGCTGGTGATGGTGCGCGTGCTCACAGAGAGGGCTTTGCGTGCCACCTGTCACAGGTTCGCCATCACGGCCATATAACATTGTGTATCTGTGCATTTTTATAGAAAATCATTAGTTGATGTGGGGTTTATGCAGTTCAAATCTTTCTTCTATTTAATCACAGATTTTGAGATTTGGTATATGGAAACCATTCTGCTGGTCACTTTTTCCCCCTTCTCTTTCCTTCCACCTTTCTCATCATTATAATCTTTTACAGACAGCTAGGTCTTCACATAATGCTTCCAAAATATGATAATTTGATCTTTGTCATTTGCTCCTTGAGTGAAAACTCTAGGTAGATTTGCTCTATAATACATTTGTTTGCTAATGTCGCCTAGAATATTCAAACTGGGGTGGAAAAATAAATAAAAACACTTCTAAAAATAGTTGTGGCTACCTCTTTAAATACAAGTCACTAAGTACTGTCATTCACTGCCTTGAAAGTGCATTTTCATTACTGGAATTACAATGCCACTGGTGCAGGGATATATCGAAATTGCTCAGTAGAAAAGTCCTGGTTAAAACTTGATGATAACTGGGGATTCATTTCACCAGAGTTCTGGAACTGGGATTTTATCTAGAAGATCTCAAAGGCTTGTTCATTATGTCCTCCTTACCAGAAAAATGTATTTGTATCACAGGATATGTTAATCACTAGGTATATTGATCTCTACAAGATATATTCCATGGAGTTTTTCTTATACTTAGTTCCCGTATTCTGCATTAGTATTCCTCAGTAATCATCAGAGGTAGTCCCACATATAATTTATTTCAGTAACTGAATCTGGATGTTATCAAGGCATGGATTCAAGAGCCAGGCTATTTCTGTCCATTAGAGGGTCTCGGTTAGCATACTAGCCTTAGTTGGAAAAGGTTTTTCATGCCATGGATACCATCTAGGCAAGCCATCTAAAGCCAGAAGTAGATCTGATGGCACCCCAGTCTATGGAGGTTTTTTTTTAAATGAGAATACAACCTAATCCTAAATGACATAAGCAAAATTTCTTTGCCCAGATGAACTGACCATTAACTAGGATCTCTCTTCAGTCAGTCTAAATATATATATATATAGGACCTGCAAATGAGAAAGGATGGAAATAAGCCCAATGATTCTGACTTACATAGATGGGAACTAAATTTGTCGTTAATGGGAAGAATTTCAATAATTAAGATAAACATACTCCCCAGAATGGTATTTCTTTTCCAGACTATACCTACTGTATGTTGAGTAAAGATTCTTCTTTTAAACAGTGGCAGAAAGAAATATCCAAATTTACTGGCAAAACAAAAAACCAATAATAAAATATAAGCTCCTACAGGATACTAAACAAAGAGGAGATCTAGGTTCTCAGATTGTATTACAAAACCTGTTGTTTGGTATGGTTAAAAGATTGGATAACATTGAAAAACCCAACGTTATTAGGTCTTGAAGGTTCTGATTTGAGATTTGTGTGGCATGCTTATTTGTGATGCAATAAGGTAAAAGCTAAACCTGGTTTTAAGAATCATGTTATTAAACAATTAATTGGGCATGTATGGTGAAATATAAAAGAAGATTGGCTTGAAAAAGTGCCAATTTAGTTGTCACCATATATGTTAATGACATATCAAGTTCTACTGATAAAAAAGAAGTGTTTAATATAAAAAGAAGAGAACAATTAGTAAGTGAAGATTTTGTTTGTGATTGGTTTAACCATCATAGAATTTTTGAAAGATTTAAACTTGATAAAAAAAAAAGTTTTGTATTTGCAAAAGTTAAATCTGACATGGATTTATGTTCTGGAGATGACCATCTGATTGCCAAACTTTATAAAATGTTACTTAAGATGAATCTGGAAAATGAATTTATTAAAGATTGTATGGTAAAACGGGCGAAGATTTTTGGTTACAATGAAATGCTAATCCAATGAGAGAATGTATGGACAACTAGTTTAAAATTTACTTTGAATTACAGTTTGAAAGAAAAATTTTATAAGATGATATACTGCTGGTGTTTGCTTCCAGACAGAGTGGTGAAAACATATACAGGGGTTTCCAACAAGTGATGGAAATGCAACCAAAATCCAGGCATATTCTACCATATGTGATGGTCTTGTAAGTATCACATTGGATAAATGCAAAATTGACAATGATGAAAATACTTAAAATTAATTAAACCAGAAGTTTTTCAATATTAATGAAACCATAAGTTTTTCTTCTAGGTATTATGGATAAACCAATCGAAAAACAGTTTGGGACATTATTTCTTTACATGGTGACTTCTGTGAGGATTGTATATGTTAAGCATTGAAAGGAAAAGGGGACACTGACTGGTAAAAAGTGGATTTTAAAATTGACTGAAATAGCAGAGATGACAAAATTAACTGCTTTGATTAGAGACAATAGATTAGGCAAGTCTATAAGAGACTGGAAGGCACTTGTGGGTTTTCTACATGTTAATTATAATGACTGATGGTTAACAGAAGGATTTGAAGATTGTTTTAAATTTGGGGTAACCTTTTATACAGACACACACATATACACACCAGTGGTGGGTTTCAAAAATTTTTATTACCGTTTCTGTGGGTGTGGCTTGGTGGGCGTGGCAGGGGAAGGGTACTGTAAAATCTCCATTCCCTCCCCACTCCAGGGGAAGGTTACTGCAAAATCCCCATTTCCTCCTGATCAGCTGGGACTTGGGAGGCAGACAATAGATGGGGCTGGGGCCAGTCAGAATTTTTACTACCAGTTCTCTGAACTACTCAGAATTTCTGCTACCGGTTCTCCAGAACTGGTCAGAACCTGCTGAAACCCACCTCTAATCACACACACACACACACACACTCACACACACACACTGTGTTTGTGGGTGTGGGTGTGTGTAAAGAGATGTTGGATCACTTCAATTATTAGATAAATAGATTTCCACATCAAGGATATTTGTTTATGTAATATAGCACTTTTGTTAAATATAGATGGAAAAGTTTATAACTATTATAGACCCATTATGAAAGGAAAGGGGAAGATATTAGATTTTTGATGTATCTTTCAGCATTCAGCCGGGGTGGATTTTTTTTTTCTTATGTTTCATGTTAGATGTATTTGATATTTGAGTGGGGTATTCTATACCTGATTTTTTTTTCTTTTTGTTGTTAGTGTTGGGTATTTGTTAGTTTCTTCTTTGTTTCTCCCTTTTCTTTGTTTTTGTATTTTATCTTTGGTGATAAAAGAATAAATAAAGTTGTTTTAAAATAAGAAAATAAGCATAGTGGTTCTTTGTTTTCCTGCTAATTATTCTTATTATACATAGACGGTTACTGTGATTAATCTCTTCTGTTCTCATAGTCCAGATTCCAGGGCATAAGGATTCTAAATCAAATTGAGATCTTTACAATTAGAGGGAAGTCTTTGGTACAAATATGAAGAATAAGGAGACCCATGCTGAACAGGAAGATGGAATTCAGATAACAGAAAAAGACAACTATAGCTTATCTTATATCTTATTTGGACTGAATGTTATTCACATATCCCTTATTTCAAACATCTGTTCAAACATTATTCATTGTACTTGAATTTTCAATAAAATAAGTGAGGGCATTTAATATACATTGGCAGAGCTGGATTGGGTGGTGAGGGAGTAGAATTGAGAAGTCTCTGTTGTTGTTTTTTAATTGTGATATTTTAGGCTTTGCACACAAGTTTTTCTAGGTTGCTGATCTCATTATGGTGAGAACTGTACCTTCACTTTTTAACATCATGGTCAAAGGAACTTTTTCCAGACTGCAGAAATTGTATTGAAAGATTAAATAGGAAATGAAATAATCATTTGGTCCCAAATTATAGCTCGTATAGTCATGTAGTGTGTCTAGATTTTTTTTTCACATTATGTTCAATGGAAAGCTGTCTGCATATGGTGCTTAGACCTTTGCACAGTAATGGTTAAACAGCCTTCCTAGGGAGTTTACAAGCATCTCATAGATTACTAGGAGTTATGTATTACCTATTCATAGGCCATCACAGTTAATAATACAAATAGTTAAAATAAACACTTGTTTTTGAACCAACAACAATAGGCATAAAGGTTTGCTACTGTCAGCTAATTCTGACTGTATTAAAAAATATTTTTGTTCATCTTGATTTTCTTTAATTCACTGTTTATGGAGATTCTTAGCCATTCAGGTCGTGGTTGTCCCAAAGATGCTTTTTTTTCAAGAGGCAACTGAAATTTCTGGTTTTTCTTTGAAGACATTTCGCTTCTCATCCAAGAAGCTTTTCATCCAGTCAGAGCTGAAGAAGCTTCTTGAATAAGAAATGAAATGTCTTCAAAGAAAAAACAGAAAGTCCAGTTACCTGTTAGGGGGAAAAAAAACACCCTTGGGACTTTTAATTCACTATTACTCAGAGATAAACTGGACATACTTTCACTTTTATTTTTAATATCTCAGTTATGATGGCATGATTTAATTCAATTCTTCTTATACATTATGTTTAAGTAGCTACAGTTAAGTAGTTATGTTTAAATTTTATTTTTATTTTTTTTTAATTTGATTTATATGCCGCCCTTCTCCGAAGACTCAGGGCGGTTTACAATGTGCTCAGCAATAGCCTTCAAATTTAAGTAGAAACAGCCAAGAGAAGAAAATACAGTCATCCTTCTGCCTTATCTGCTTACTTTTCAAGAGCATTCAGCTGCACCCAATGTTCCACTTAGAATGGTTTGGTTTCCCCATCCATGTGCACACAATGTGGCTATAATCACACAGAATAGCTGCAATTCCCATGTAATTCATTATCTTAATTGCCAGATTAAACAATCCCACTGGTTTTACTGGCAGTCATTTAAATCCACTCTGAAAATACTTTATTGATTTATCTTCATGTCTATTCTTGCCTTCCTGCCCATCTAGACCCTCTTCAAAAATTCCATAAATTTTCTGCATCTATTCAGGAAGAACCCACGCTGTACTCCATGATCCCCAGCATGGAAAGCATTCATTCTGAATTTGTTCCTTTTCCCACAGCCACATGAACTCAGGATTTCAATTATAGCACTTACGCAAGTTGTTGGGCAACAAGTCAACAGCTGGCATGCCTTCCTCTACAAGAGCTTGCAACATTTGTTTAGCCATAAATTCTGAGGTGCTGCAGCTGGTGATAGGCCTGCCACATAGCTCTGCTGTCCTATAATAGGTATGCTTTGATGAGGCGTCCCCTTCTCTTGGGTGGACTTTTTAAACAAAGACATTAAAGTGCACAAAGGAGCTTACAAAACCAGAGTTCACAAGAAGGACTGGCATCATTTTTAATCCTGAATTAAAGGGATTTAACAGTCTCTGAAAAGCATAGCAGGTCTTGGACTGGCTTTTCTGCAAAGCATGAGTGTCCTGAGTGAAGGGGAAAAAAATATAATTTCATTGTGCAGTCCTTGAAATCCCACTAGAAAGACCATCTGAGGATGTGCAGTCCTTGAAATCCCACTAGAAAGACCATCTAAGGATCATCTGAGAAGTTTTGCTCTAGTTGCTATGAGTTCTCCTTCAGTGGTTCAAATTCAGTCTCCTTGAGGTCTCTGTCCATGTCTCTGGAATGTTCTTCCAGCTGACTTGAGTTCTTAGTTTGATTTTTAGAAAGCATTCTACATATGTTGACAGCAGCAAGACTATTGTATGTGCAAAAATATTTCTTTTACTTTTTTTCTTATCCTCCCTCACTTCTCTTCCTCCTCTTCCTCCCCACCGTTTTCCTATTTACTTTCCTATTTTGTATCTTATTTTATTTTACAACCCAATAAAAATGTTAAACTCACAAAAACTCACAGAAAGCATTAACACACATCTTTCAAATGGATTTAACTTGTTAAAGGTTTTTTAATTTATTTTTAATATTCCTGGTTTTAATTAGGATTTATAGTATTGCAACTTTATTTTTTTATTGTCGCTACTGGGTGACTGAAGCCTTGCCTCTTTTGAATATGTGTTGCACACAATGCATGCATGTACAAAGGGAATGGATTTAAATTACCAGACTGTGTCCGCTATTTTGATGTCACTGACTCCTCCCTGCAGAGAGAGACAGAGAAAGAGATTACACGATTTGTGTACCATCTCAAAATCCGATGCCTTCCTTATGACCAATATTTCCCATCCCCAAAATTCCAAAATACAATGCATAGGAAAATATTTTGAAACAGTTACAGCTATAAATATTTGTACGGTTCTCATATATTGCTGAGCACGTAAGCGAGTTGTATAATTGTACCTTGCACATATTTGAAGTGTTTAAATTACAATAAAAAACAGATGCTCTCCAAGCATTTTTAATATTATTATTCATTCGTCTAAATTTAAGCCGGGTTGGACAGGATTAGTACTGGACTCAGAGAGCTTTAGAAAATCCTAGACCTGTAGACTAGACTGGGAAATCCAAACACATCCTTGGAGAAGATAATGGTACATTAGCAATTGCAATTGCTATTGCAGAGAGGCAATTGCATTCTGTAAACATGTATGTAAGCATTCCCTCTCCTCTACGCCAATTTGCTCACATGCACCAAAAAAAAGTCTGGTTGCATTTTAACAATTCTCTCTTTTTTTACAAACCTCTGTATCTCCATGATACATTTGCCTTGCAGCCCAGAACAGTGGTGGGATTCAAAAAAATTTACTACTGGTTCTGTGGGCGTGGCTTGGTGGGTGTGGCAGGGGAAGGATACTATAAAATCTCCATTCCCCCTCCCCACTCCAGGGGAAGGTTACTGCAATATCCCCATTTCCTCCTGATTAGCTGGGACTCAGGAGGCAAAGAATAGATGGGGGTGGGGACAGTCAGAAGTGGTATTAACGGTTCTCCGAACTACTCAAAATTTCCGCTACCAGTTCTCCAGAACTGGTCATAATCTTCTGAATACCATCTCTGGTCCAGAAGCATTAGCCTAGAGGGGGTCACCATCTCCTGTAAGCATTCCTCAAGAAGTTATGCCAGCTTTGATCCAGCTGCCATTGTCAATTGCCAACTGAAAAACGTCACCTCCCCACCCCTCAATGCCCTGTCCAACATGTCATAAGCAAACATCAGAGATAGGAAAACACATATATTTGCTTCAGTAGTGGGTTCCACTTACCTTCGCTACCAGTTCGGAACTGTGAGTGCGTGCATGCACCCTTGCTTCGCTCACGTGAGGAGCTTCTGCACATCTGCAGAACCTTCTGCGAATGTGCAGAGCATCCGTGATGACATCCGGATGGGTGGGAGAAGCCTCCTGTCCCCACCACTATCAGTTCGCCCGAACTGGGGTGAACTGGTAGAAACCCACCACTGATTTGCTTACTGAAAAAAAGCAATATGAAAGAATTATTAAACCGCAACAGGAAATGTTGAGAAAAAACAGAAATGATTCCCCTCCTATACTATTTCTTCCAGATAAAATACTAAAAACAGATACAGGAAGTTGTTGTTTTTGTTTGTTGAGTCATCCAAAACATTTAATGGCTACTCATACAAATGCATTTTGGTTTGATTTGATCTGATTTGTATGGCTGCCTATCTCACCTAAGTAACTCTGAACAGTTCACAAGACATGTTTGGAAGGACATGTTTGGAATTATAATTTAGATCTATAATGACAGCTGAATTATCATATATGTCTGCACATACAGTAAGCACACACATGCATACACACCCATATTTACAAAGACATTTATAAAATATTTAGGATATTAAAAAGAAAGCAAGTTTGATGATAATATAATAGTCAATAATACTTAAGGAGAAGGGATTTACAAGGATCTTAAGTTGCCTACTAGAGATCTCATTACACTTTACAAGATTCCAGACTGGATTATCAGATATTAAGTACTGTAAGCAAAGACATATGTGCAGGAACTCATATAATGCATTGTCTAAATGTTGGAGGAAAAGATCGTGATGATACATAGAAGTCAAGCCAATGTAATATTTAATATCTGCAACCAATTAGGAATGGGGGAGGAGAAATCTGTTTCATTTCCATTTGTTTGCAAGCAGAACACATTTTGTATCTTTGAACCAACACATTCTTTGGGATTGAGTTATCAATTGAAATTAAAACTTTTCTGAATTTTTTTGGGGGGTCATACTTAAAGCCTACCTTTCCTTCAGAAATCTGAGATGTCATACATGGTACTCCTTCCTCCATTATTTGTCACAACAATCCCATGAAGGAGACTGCAAAGAGAAATGATTGACCAGTCATTTTATGAGCTTCCATGGCTGAGGGTTGGCTTTAATCTAGACTTAGTGATCTGAATCCAAACACTTAAGGAAACTTTCTTCTGCTCCCTTCCATATGGAGTGTTCTTTTCTTTTGAATATATCAGCCATTGATAAATAGCTATAAAGAACTTTACAGGTTGCAGAAAAACCTGACTCCATTAAATATGACAAGAGACATGATCAAGCATTCATTCAAGACAAACATTCAATCATACCTATCTTCCATGAATACACACACTTTTTTTTTATTTCAGTCCAAATGTAAATTGCATGTTATAAACCACTTAAATCCAACATTTTGATGGCTAATCCCAGCTGGTAGCTGCATGGAATTTGTTCTGTGATTATTTAAGTACCTGCCACTTTGATGGATTGTTCCTAATTCCTGCCAAGAAATGAGGTAGGAACATAAATGTGGGAAGGTGTTTTTATTTTTATCCATTGAACTTTCTAACTCCAGTTACATAGCTATCAAGGAAGGGAATTAATTAGGGGTTCAGAGGTTTTTCTTACCTGGATGCTCTGTTGTCCATTTTTCCCCACTTTGAATATGGTACTGCAAGGAAGGACCCAGATGCTAGTATTGTTCTGGAAATGATTATTTCCCAAAGTGCCCTAATACTTTTGTTCTAGACATAAACTTGGATGTGCAATATTTTGAATTGTTTCTATCCCCACCTAGCCATGTTGAGAATTGGAACTGAATTTGCTCCCCTCCTATGAATACATTGGAAAACTAAAACAATTGGGTTTATTACAAAACTGTAAGAACTTATTTTAAATTGTTGGCTCATTGGGGAATAAATCACTTGTTTTACTGTCAGTGTGACTGAGTTCCTATGGTGTTCAAAATCATGGTTTGTTTCACCATTGTTTGTTTAACCAAATATTTGGCTGAATAATTTACTGAAGTCAGAGGAGCCAGAGCTTCTGTCTTATTCTTTATCTCCTGACAATCCATTTCTTTCTGCTAAGGTCCCTTCTTCTATTGCTAAAACACTACATTCTCTATATATGGAAAAGGGGTAACTATTGTTGTTCAATCCCAGTGATAATAATATGAAGATAGCATACTAAGGAATCAAATCCATATCATGGATTTTAGCAGCAGAAACTTCAACAAATTGCAGTCACACCAAAATGACAACACATATAATTGTATGATCATGCAAGTATAAAATGACATCATTGTGCATAAGTCATCGTTTTCCTTCCACAGATGCCTCTGTATTGAGCATTGGTCAAAATGCACTTTTTCTTATTCCCTGATTAATGTTAACTGTCATTGCCATCCAGAACCTCATAGCCAATAATCAGAAATTAGGTAGGAAATAGAAATGTATGTCTAAGTATTCAGCCAATGTATGTATTTAAAGCATGGATCATGGTAATGATATCCTACTTGTAGGGACATGAAGGCCCTGAAATGTCTCCCTGCTTGGAAATATGGTACACATGTGTAACTATACTGAATTACAGAGAACAAAACAGCAAACAATCGATACAAACTCAAGGTAAACCGCTTCAAACTCTATTGCAGAAAATACGATTTCAGCAACAGAGTGCTCAATGCCTGGAATGCTCTACCCGACTCCGTTGTTACAGCCTCAAACTCTCACAGCTTCATCGTCAAATTGTTTACTATGGACCTAACTCCTTTCTTAAGATGTCTGTAAAGGAGGCGTGCATAAGCGCACCAGGGTGCCTACCATCCCTGTCTTAATGTCCCCATTTATCTGTACTTACTTCCTTTGTTTATGTTTGCGTTCATACCTATATTTGTTATCTTGTACATGTTTAACAAACAAATAAATAAATAAATAAACTTTGCAACTCTTGTCGTCCCTCACCCAAATTGCAAATATATGATTATGCTGAGGAATAAAATTAAATTATGCTGCAAGTATGATGCACAAAAAGTAAGTGTTTATAACCTTGAAATTGTTGGGCTTCAGCAGCCCATAAAATTAAATATACTATTAAATGGAGAGAGTTTTTTTTTAAAGAAAACATACATCTCAGGAGATAGCAGGCAGTAACATACACCTCTCCTAACACTTGCCAATCTCTCTCACCAATGAGAACACATTGTGTGATTTGCATACCTCTGTAATTGTAAATCCACAGTGTATGCTAATCCTAAATGGTAGTGGAGACAGTGGACCATGGATTATTATAGACCTATGATGGAGGATAAGGCTCTCGGTAGTTACTAGTCATAAGCCTCCAGTATGTTTAGCCATCAATTATTGTGGAAGATGAATGGCAGAATTTTATTGTGCTCTTGCATAATCATTTTCCTATAGTGTACACCCAAAACAGCTTCCTGCAGACCCATAACAAAGTCACCATTGCACAACACAATCTTGAGAGTTTTCATGTCATCCAGCACAGACCTTCCTAAAATGTTCTATTCCTTGGGTGAATGTTAAAAATTCCAAGGAATCATATTGGTGTCAATTCTGTTCAGTACTGTTACTATGTTACGTCCATATTATTATAGTTGATTTCAATTAATTTAAATAATGTTTTCAAAAGTGGGTGGTGAACGTGAAGTTTGGAATGAAATACCCAAACTGGTGCATAGATGGTGGAAGAATTAACTCCTTTATTAATGATTCCATTGCAGAAATGATGTTACTTGCCAATGCTAATATTTTAAAAGGGAAACAAAATGTATGGAGATGAAAAACAAATATATTAATTTAATTTTTTTAACAAGCTGTCTCACAAAATGGTAACTAGATCCTTCGTTCTTACGCTGTAAACAATTTTACTTCCATGTCTTTCTTACTTTTCTATTCACTTTCTTCCAAGCAATTCAGGAGAGCCTACAAATCAGTGGTGAAATCCAAATTTTTTTACTACCAGTTCTGTGGGCGTGGCTTGGTGGGACGTGGCTTGGTAGGTGTAGCAGGGACGGATACTGCAAAATCCATTCCCATCCCACTCCAGGGGAAGGATACTGCAAAATCTCCATTCCCACCCCAGTCTGGGACCAGCCAGAGGTGGTATTTGCCAGTTCTCCGAACTATTCAAAATTTCCGCTACCGGTTCTCCGAACTGCTCAAAATTTCCACTACCGGTTTTCCAGAACCTGTCAGAACCTGCTAGATTTCACCCCTGCTACAAATTCTTCTTTAAATTTACCTTCATAACAATTTCATAATATAGGATGAGATGAAAGAAGAGCTGGTCCAGAATCACCTTGTGAGTTTCCTGGTAGGATGGAGACTTGAACCTGGAATTTACTGGTGCAATCCAACATTCTAACCACTACTCTACTTGGATATTATAGATTTATAATATAAGTCTATGAGATATAATATAGAAAATCTTCTAGGATATTTCTTCTCTCACACACATTAATTGCAATTTCCCCCAGTCTGATACATTACTAAGGCCATCATCTTCAGCCAGCAAAGTTTAACTGAATGTGGTTTGGTAGGAAGAGCATGTAAGGAAGATATTGTGAGGTGTGTCTTTGCTATTCTGCCTTTCCACCTGCTCATATTCTACCCGTGGCAGCCCAGCACAAATTGCCCTGTGGGATGTCTAGAATGAACATGTTGTAGATTAGATAATTGACTCTGAGAAGACAATCAATCTAAATAATATCCCTGTCCCAAAATACTGATTTCTTACCTCCCTCTTATGGCAAGAGAATATCATTGGCTGAACATTTCCGCAAAAGGAAGAAACTTTGAATGTTGCTGAATTATTGGTAAGTAAAACCTTACATAAGATCTTTCAACCCTATCTAAGGTCATCTTCAGGGTGTTCAAAAAGGTCAAGATGGCAGCTATCACCACACAATTGAAGCCCTGTTCTCCTTTAAATGAATGCCACAGGTAATAAATGCTAGATATCTCTTAGCTATGCTTAGACTGATCATTTATTCCTACTGAACTCATTAAACTATGTAAAAACGGTGGGTTATGTAACAATCAATTAGAATTACATCTTTATATGAATTAGTGCCCAACTATAACGATCAAGAAGTTGAATAATAGTTGATATCATTCTTTGTTCACAATTTTTATGTGGCAACAAAACTGGAAAGAATAATCCTTTCTACCTCAGACCTAGTAGAGCCTAAAATCCAACAGATTTAATTCAAACTATTATAAAAACCTATAGTGGTTTATTGCAAATGTCCTGAGACACAGTTCACAAGACTCAGGGATAAAGGTAAAAGCAAGCAAGAAAGTAAGAATGTAGTTTGAATAGTTATACAAATGAATTATTCTGAAAAGTCATAGATTTATTATTTTATTCTTTTTGAGGTTCTTAAGCTATGTTTGAAATTTTTCTATTTCAGCTATTATTTCTTCCCAATAGACACTAGAGGTCAGTATCTACCACTGAAACACTGCCGACAGTATTGTTGTGGTTTTTTTTTCTATTTTAAACTTTTGAGAAAAGGCATGATTTAAACAGATTTAAACACTTTAAACAATGAATCTGCCAGTCTAATTGACACAACAATAAAGTTAGTGCTTTGTTATTCCAACCAATAAATGTGATTTTTATAAACATTTAATAGTTTAAGTGCTTAATATACTTTTAAACCTTTCAACACAGTGGTGAAATCCAATTTTTTTTACTACTGGTTCTGTGGGCGTGGCTTGGTGGGCGTGGCATGGCTTGGTGGGTGTGGCAGGGGAAGGATACTGCAAAATCCCCATTCCCTCCCCACTCCTGGGGGAAGGATATTGCAAAATCTCCATTCCCATCCCACTCTGGGGACAGTAAGAGGTGGTATTTGCTGGTTCGCCAAACTGCTCAAAATTTCTGCTACCAGTTCTCCAGAACCTGTCAGAACCTGCTGGATTTCACCCCTGTTTCAACAACAGGACAGTTCTTTCAGAGATTTATATCAGGGATGAAATTCAAACATACTGTAGCTCTTCCTGATTCCTGAAGACAGTTTCTTTTCCTTGCAACTTGCACCTCTTGATGTTCTGGGTACAGTCTTGATGGGTATAGTCTTGTCTGAGGTAATGGATCAAATTTTAGATTAGAGAGATGGGTTCAAACTGCTAGTCAACTATGAAACAGAACTCCTTCATAGAGATATTAAATGGATAAAATAAGATAATCCTGTATGTATGTTTCCTAGCTTCTTGAAACCTAATAAAACAAACATTGCTTTCAGACTACTTATGCATACCTTAGCAAGTATTTCAACACCCAGTTTGAGTGTGTCACTATGATATCAGGTCATTCTCCACAGTTATTCTGGGGAAGTACAGAGGGAAAGGGATCAGCAGTTTTTCCTTTATTTACTCATTCTGTCCCACTGTGGGGATGAAATTTCTGACTGAATCAGGTCTTTTCTATAGACATTCACTCACATCTAGTTTTTACATATGATAGAAATACCTGCAAGCTATTTCAGTTTTCAAATAACTGAATCACTTTTAAAACCAGAGCTATGTCTATCATGTTGTTTTCTAAAATCCTAGTTTAACACATACTGAATTGTGACAACAACTGGAATATTCAGTCCCAAACCTTCTTTATTTGTTATCTATCATGTTCACATTCAAATAAACCCTAAACAGGACAATATGATGATGATGATGATTTGGTCGTGTCTGACTGTTGGCGATTCTATGGGTCAAATCTCTTATCTTCCAAACTTGCACTACTTCTTTGAGTTGTTCTATGCTCTGGCTGGTATCAGCTTTGAAGGTGTCCAGCCACCAAGTTCTTTGTTTCCTTTTGGTTCCTGTTTAGATCATGATTTTGATATGGATATCAATATGGATGCTGATATGCATATTAAATTATACTCACCATAGTCTGTTGGAAACTTCCTCCATTTTAACTGAGCAATTAACTTAAATATACATATCATCGGCCAGTTTTGATAAAATGGAGAGTCACATATTACTTCTTCTTTGGCCTGCTGTTCATGTTTTGCTATTTCCTGAAAGAAAGTTTCAGTTTTAAATAGCAGTAAAAGCAGTAATCCCAGTTGCAATGTATGGCTGTGAAAGTTGGACCATAAGAAAGGCTGAGCGCCAAAGAATTGAGGCCTTTGAACTATGGTGCTGGAGAAGACTCCTGCAAGTCCCTTGGACTGCAAGGTGATCAAACCAGTCAGTCCTAGAGGAGATCCACCCTGATTGCTTTTTAGAAGGCCAGGTCCTGAAGATGAAACTCAAAAACTTTGGCCACCTAATGAAAAGGAAGGACTCACTGGAGAAGAGCCTAATGCTGGGAAAGATTGAGGGCAAAAGAAGAAGGGGGCGGCAGAGAACGAGGTGGCTGGATGGAGTCACTGAAACAGTAGGTGTGAGCTTAAATGGACTCCAGAGGATGGTAGAGGACAGGAAGGCCTGGAGGAACATTGTCCAGGGGGTCACGATGGATCAGACACGACTTCGCAACTAACAACAACAACAAAAGCAGTAATATAGTAAGATAAAGAGAAGGATTGTGAAGAACAGACAGGAAGGATTCCTAGAAGGAATCAAGTATGGGATTCACATTTAATAAGAATTCTAGTCAGCATAATTGTTATTTTATTTTATTTTATTTATTTTATTTTATTTTATTTTATTGAATTTCTATACCGCCCTACTCCCGAAGGACTCAGGGCGGTGCACAGCCATGAGATAAAACACATAAATATACAAAATTTAAGATCAAGTAAAATGAATTAAATAAATTTGGCTGAAATTAATACTGATTAAAAACCCATAATTTTAAAATACATTTAAAAATTTAAAATTTACAGTTTAAAGGGAGAAGAATTAGGCGAGGCCGGCTTGATGAAATAAAAGCGTCTTCAACTCGCGGCGGAAGGTGCGCAGATCCGGAATCATCCGTATCTCTGGGGGGAGCTCATTCCAGATCGTCGGGGCCCCCACAGAGAAGGCTCTCCCCCTGGGGGCCGACAGCCGACATTGTTTGGCCGACGGCACCTGGAGGAGCCCCTCTCTGTGGGAGCGTACTGGTCGGTGGGAGGCTGTTGATGGTAGTAGGCGGTCCCGTAAGTAACCAGGTCCTAAGCCATGGAGCGCTTTAAAGGTGGTAACCAACACCTTGAAGCGCACCCGGAAGACCACCGGGAGCCAGTGCAGCTCGCGCAGGAGAGGTGTTACATGGGAGCTCCATGTTGCTCCCATAACCACCCGCGCGGCCGCACTCTGCGCCAGTTGGAGCCTCCGGGTGCACCTCAAGGGGAGCCCCATGTAGAGAGCGTTACAATAGTCCAGACGAGAGGTGACGAGGGCATGAGTGACTGTGCGTAACGAGTCCCGATCTAGAAAGGGACGCAACTGGCGAATCAGGCGAACCTGATGAAAAATCCTCCCGGTCACGGCCGTCAGGTGTTCTTCTAAAGACAGCCGTGAATCCAGGAGGACGCCCAAGTTGCGAGCCCTTTCCGTGGGGGCCAGTGATTCGCCCCCAATAGCCAGCGATGGCGTCAGCTGACTATATCGGGACGTCGGAAACCACAGCCACTCGGTCTTGGATGGGTTGAGTCTGAGCCCGTTTCTCCCCATCCAGATCCGTACGGCCTCCAGGCACTGGGACATCACTTCAAGGGCATCGTTGGGGTGGTTCGGGGTGGAGATGTACAGCTGGGTGTCGTCAGCGTACAGATGGTACTTCACCCCGAAACCACGGATGATCTCGCCCAGCGGCTTCACATAAATGTTGAACAGAAGGGGCGAGAGGACCGATCCCTGCGGCACCCCGCATATAAGGGGCCTCGGGGTCGATCTCTGCCCCCCTGTCAACACAGACTGCGACCGGTCAGAGAGAAAGGAGGAGAACCACCGTAAAACGGTGCCTCCCACCCCCAACCCCTCCAACCGGTGCAGCATGATACCATGGTCGATGGTATCAAAAGCCGCTGAGAGGTCTAACAGGACCAGGACAGAGGAACAACCCCTGTCCCGAGCCCTCCAGAGATCATCAACCAACGCGACCAATGCCGTTTCCGTGCTGTACCCAGGCCTGAAGCCCGACTGGAACGGATCTAGATACGCCGCTTCATCCAGGTACTGGGGTAGCTGTCGCGCAACCACACTCTCAACAACCTTCGCAACAAAGCAAAGGTTGGAGACTGGACGATAATTAGCCAATATTGCCGGGTCCAGGGATGGCTTCTTGAGGAGAGGCCTTACCACCGCCTCTTTCAGGGCGGCGGGAAAGACACCCTCACCCAACGAAGCATTTATAATCCCCTGGAGCCAGCCTCGCGTCACCTCCCGGGAAGCCAGCACTAACCAGGAGGGACACGGGTCCAACAAACATGTGGTCGCGTTCAATCTACCCAGAATCCTGTCCACGTCATCTGGGGTCACAGGATCAAACTCATCCCAGATAACAGTCTCAAGACCTGTCTCCGTCACCCTCGCTGGATCTATCCCGTCAGAGTCCAGACTTGCCCGAATCTGAGTGATTTTGTCATACAGATACTGAACAAAATCCTCGGCTCTTCCCTCCAAGGGGTCCTCCCGCGCTTCCTGATGGAGCAGGGAGCGGGTCACCCTAAACAGGGTGGCCGGGCGATTATCTGATGACGCAATAAGAGCAGCAAAATGGGTACATTTTGCTGCTTTTATCGCCACTAGGTAATTCCTAATATGGGATCTTACCAGTGTTCTGTCAGATTCAGAAAGACTGGCCTTCCAACAGCTCTCTAGGCGTCTTTTCCGGCGCTTCATCTCCCTCAGCTCCTCGGTGAACCAAGGAGCCAGGCGAGATCGGCGCCGGGTCAGAGGCCGCAAAGGCACGACTCGGTCCAGGGCTCCAGCAGCCGCCCTATCCCAGGCGGCCACTAGGTCCCCAGACGAGGCGTGAGCCAGAACCTCCGGGATTGGCCCAAGCTCCCTCTGGAACCTATCAGGTTCCATCAGGCGCCTGGGGCGGTACCATCTTACCGGTTCCGCCTCCCTGCAGCGGGGTGCCGCGGTTCGAAGGTCAAGGCGAAGGAGCGAGTGATCTGACCATGACAAGGGCTCGATGGCTATATCCCCTATCTCAAGATCACTCAACCACTGTCCAGAGACAAAAACCAAGTCCAGTGTGTTTCCCCCAATGTGCGTAGGGCCATGAATTAGTTGGGTCAGGTCCATGGCCGTCATGGAAGCCATGAACTCTCGAGCCACCTCAGACGCCTCACCCACGGATGGCAGGTTGAAATCCCCCATGACCATAAGTCTGGGGGTATCAACCGCCACCGCGGCAATAACGTTGAGTAGCTCGGGCAGGGCTGCCGCCACGTGGCAGGGAGCCAGGTACGTGATCAGCAAACCCCTCTGAACCCCATGGCCCCACTTCACAAAGAGGGACTCACAACCAGCTGTCTGAGGTACAGTGGTCTCCCTCGGCCTAAGGCCTTCTCTAATAATAACCGCTACTCCCCCGCCCCTCCCCTGTGGCCTTGGCTGATGGAATGCGTGGAAACCTGGTGGGCACATTTCTACCAGAGGGACCCCTCCCTCTGGGCCCAACCAGGTCTCCGTAATACCCGCCAGGTCCGCTCCCCCCTCGTAGACAAGATCACAGATGAGGGGGGCTTTATTTACTACAGACCTGGCGTTGCACAACATCAGGCGAAGGCCCGGGCCCTGAAGGTCTGTACTACCTGGAGCACGGGTGGAGCTTTGGGGGCCGGAGCACTCTACCGCTTGAAGACAGCGGGCGCGTGCTCCCTTAACATGATATGGCCCCCTGCTCCCGCCATATCTACCTCTCCCACACACAGTACCGATGGTAGAAACACAATCTGGACCAGCTCGACCCCCTCCGGATTCCCCGCCACCCCCGCCGGACGTCCTGGCCAAGCCCGACTCTCCCCCTAGTGGGTTATCCCCCAAACCCACAACCCTAATTTCAATCCCGCCCCCCTCCCCCCTCCCCAAACCCCTTAAAAGTTTAGACAAGGACAATTTTAAAAAACCCCGCAGCCCCCTCTTTGCGGCATGCCACCTCTCGGGACTCCAGAGCCCGTCATCGAGGTAGGCCCTCGATAGAATGGAGGGCCAAGCCTGCGAGAGGGGGGAGTCTCGCAGACCAAGAAGCTCCGCTGCTGAGTACATTGATCATCATACTGGGTAATAAGACCATATCCTGAGGGTATATATAAAGGACTGGGGAGAAGACAGAGGAATGGGGAGTCTCAGAGACATGTTTACAGGACCAAGTCCCTTGTCCCCTCACAACAGAGGCCATGGTCCAAGCCAAGACGACCACAGTTCCAAGGGGGAAAATAGTTCCAACCACCCTCTCACGGTGGTTAGGTCAGCTGGACAGTCCCCTCATGTGGTGAGATGGTAGCAATGAACCGATGCATAAAGACAGCGTCCAGGGGTCAGGTCCAAAATTGCCCTCTCACGGCGGTTTGTCCGGAGGTAAAGACCTATGGTAAAGTCTCCTCGCTGGTAAAATCCCCTCGCTGATAAAGTGCATTCATGTAAAAAAGCCTCCCGGTTCAGCCCTCAGGGGCTCTAGTACCTGGCCACCCTCTCACGGTGGCCAGGCAAATGTCCAGCCCCCTCAGCTGACGGGATGCAGTCTTGTACCGGTCTCCCATTCAGATGGAAATAGCCCTCTCCAGAGTCAGGGGGTTCAGAATAGTAACAATAATAGGGCATCACGCCAATGGGTCACACAGGCTGATAGTTGGTCCTGTGGGTCCAGGTTTAACGAGGAACGCTGGGGAAGAGAGAAATGGGGCAGAAATGGGGCAGTTTTCCCCAGCCCCCGATACAACCACAAATTGAGGCTTCCCAAGGCCCAGCAAATCGCTCCGGGTCTTTTCCGCCCCGACCATTGTTGCAGGTCTCCCAGGCCTGTTGGATTGTTGGTTTGTTGCCCCCCCCACTCCTATTCCGAGGGGGGGTCCCCAGCGCCGTCTGACCGCCAGCTAGTCTTCACAGCAACCGCCATCGCTGCCGCCACCGCGCCATCGTCGCCAGCCCCCGAAAGAGCCTGGCGACGTCCCAGAGGTCTTCGGGGGGTGCCCGACACATCTTACAACCCTTCGGGCAACCCCCCCCCGGGCTTAGAAGCTTGCCGCGCGGCGGCGTCCCCGGCACAGCACCGCTCCCTCTGATTGATGGCCGCCGGCTGTGAAAAAACGCCGCCGACGCTGCCGACGCCCAGCTGATCAGCCCGGCGCTCCATGCATCGCCCCTTCCTCTCTACCCAGTCACGGAGGGAAAGAAAACCCTCTCCGTGCTGGCGAGGAGCTCCCCTGACTGGTCCTGGGGTCTAAGATCTTCAGCATGACCCCCAAAAGACCCAAAGGGTAGGTCGGCGCCCCATCATCAGATCGTAGTTCCAGCGGGCGCCGCCATCTTGGACATGCGCAGAAGCAAAAGGGATAATGCTATGACATTATAATTTAATATTTTTATGAAATAATTTCATTCTAATCAATATATTAATATTTCCTTTTACCGCTAATGCTTCCAAACATAATGCTATCTCCAGTGAATTCCTCTGCGTGACATGGCCAAAGCAAGTGAGATCCAGTTTCATGACTTTGCCTTCTAGTGGCATGTCTGCTCTTATACACTCCAATATTTGCTTGTTGGTCACCTTTGCTGTCCAAGGTATACACAGAAGCCTTCTTCAGCATCTCAGCTCAAACAAGTCAATTTTCTTCCTGTCTTGCTTTTTTAAAATGCAACTTTCACAACAAAGTAAAATATGAGTTTACTACAAAGTTGGTGAGGTGACAGTTTTTTTTCCAAATGCAGGTATAAATATCAGGGAATGAACCATCTTCTTCACAATACACATCATTGGATTAGGACACGATTTATGCTGTACACTTGATATCTTGCATCTTAAGAAGGTTCCTCTTGTGTTTGTCATGGAATTTATAGTAACAACCACAGATCTGTGTTACCAGATTTTGTCAGCCTTGCTGACCAGGACTTGGCAATAAATCACACCTCTTCGTGCCTGTGGTTTGCCCAGGTAGTAGACACGTTGACATGGCTCAGATAGATTAGATCTTGATACCGAACAAGAATAAAAATATCAGATTCCAGCACTGATTGTGCACTGCAGATATTTATGCATCTATATTCTTTCTCCTATCTTTCCAAGGTAGTGGGTACTTATTGGTTTACTTGGTGGTCTTCGGCATCTGAGATAAGTACACATAATAGTTTCTCTACCCTGATAACTTTCTTATTTTGTGTGAAGACAAATGGTGCCCTAACAATTAGTTCTATTCGCTGTCTTCTTGCTGTTGTTCCCTCAGCCACTGACTATTAAGGAGGCACATATAGCAAAGGAAAACATGTTATGCATATAGGGTGTTTTTTTATGTGATAAAAGAAACATGTCTAAAACAGTCATTCCTGATATGATGCCCCCAAATGTGTTGGGTGCACAACTTTTACTATCCCTATCTTCATTGCTATATAGTCCAATTAAAAAAATAAGTAGAAATAAAAACTCCCATAGGTAATTAAATCCTAAATTTAATGTCTGAAATCTCCAATTATAATAGAGATGCATAACTTTCTTCATTGGAGACTGCACTTTTAAAAATTATGATTAGCCTTCTAAGCACAGCTTAGAGTATAATGGTTACATGTGGTCATCACACAAGTGAGAGAGACCAACATTTGGGTCTCTCTCACCTGTGTGATGACCGCCTGTAACTATTATACAGAGTGAGCTGAAGACAAAATAGGTGTATTAAACCGGGCAGAACTTCCAGATCTCTTGTAGTGGCTTGAAGTGAAAGTGATTCTTTTTCTCAATTTCTATTTAGTAAAGTTTACTAAAATGAAAATGGTAGAGATTCAAGAATTCCAGTGTGTGAACTGCTTTCTATTTAGAATCAATACTTCTATGTGTACCTCATAGTGGAGATTATTGAGACTTTTCTCCTAGCCTCCTTCTACCCCAGACTGGAAGCAGGTTTCTTCAGTAATGGAGAAGAGGTCCACAGCTAATTATGATCTCCATTAATAGTTGCTTGAATTCAAGGTCCCTTTAAGCCAAAGTGCCAATGCCTAGAGGGTACCAATGCTATCCTTCCTTTTGAATCATTCTAAAAATGCAAATCTTTCCATTTTTGTGATGTGGCACCATCAGTGAATGTGGCCTAGGGCACTATATGCCCTGGAGTCTGCATTACTTGAATCCATATCAAAGTGAGAACCAACACTTACAAGAAGTTTAATGTACATTTTATCCCTTGGCTGGAGTTTCACAACAGATATAATCAAGGGAATTAAAGCCCTAGAAGCTATATTTGACAACTTGCTAAGCTTAGGTAGGTTTAGCCCTGATTATATATATGTATTTGTGACTGACTTAATATCATATACAAATGCAGCACGATTTGTTTACTTATTGCTCAATATAATTCAGTACCCCTAAAAATGGGTTTCAATTTGTTATGCAAACTCAGGAACTGTATTGTAAAACTGTTCTGTGGCAAAAGGAAAGACATTCAAGCAGCAGCAAAAATGATGGTGTTGGTTACCCATTCCTGACTTAGATGAAATGGAAGTTTGGGAAATATTTTTTATTCTGGATTAGGTAGATCAATTTCATCTGTTATACTGTAGCTTTTAAGTTTCACGTGCAAATTTCATGTACCATAGATACATGGTGTTATTGTCAGACTGTTCTGACCTGAATGCAACTGTTCAAAGCATATCCTTCTCCTCTCTTTAGACAGAGCAAAGATTGCTACTGGATTGTTTGCAAATGTTGGATTAGGATAAAAACAAAAAAATATCTCAGAGGGCAAAGTATATCAGGGATGAGAATATAATGCAGTTGTTCTGCTTTGGAGCAAACCGAGCAGTTGTTCCATCACTCACAGCAACCTTATGGCACTGAGAGAATCCTAGGATTACTTAAAAGGTTGGCAGACAAAACCTAAAAGTGCATTATCGTAAAGCTGGTTACTCCCCCAAGATCTTTCACAGAGCCAGCAGAATGCTCACTCAGAGTGAGCAAATAAGTTGATACCAGAAATTGCCATCTACAATGAAGCATGTTTTTGCAGATTATTTCTCCTTTTTATCTGTTCATTAGGATGAGATTTTTTTTTACTGGATCTTATTTCTAAGATTGTTGGTCATTATTTTTATTAGGCATTAAAAGTAAGCTATCTCACACCTTTTGCCTTGTATTGTGTAACCGTGTATTTGGATCATATCCTATTGGAACAGGTTACCAAAATAGCTTTAACAGACAATTGACTGAATGCCTTTATTGATCTAGATATCAAAACAGGAACAATAAAATGCTGAAAACCTTTAAGAAGCCTCTATTAGCAAGCTATATTCAAGTTTAGTAGGCCAGTGTAATTTTTCCTAGTTTTGCAGTTTCTGATATACTTTACCCTTTAAAAAAAAATGGTTTGGCTGTAACATCCATCTTTTTTTAACAGAGTTTGGAAAAGGGATAAAACTGTAAAACCAATGCAACAAGTAATAGATTTTTAGAGTAATTGTGAACACTCTTAGTGCATTACAATAGCAATTACTATCAATACATTACAAACATTCATTTTTAATATGACTTTTACAAAACTATAAACATATTGAAAGGAATCTGGCCACTCACTTGGTTAGATTCATTCAGTAAGCCACTAAAACCTCAGTCAGGATTAACAAAAAAGCAAACAATCACACAAATTGCTTTGCTCCAACAGATAAACAGAAATTAATGGAATCACTTGGTTACACAACTTGAGCCATAAAATAACGCATCCTTATTTATGAAGTCTAACGTACTGTGACAAGGGAATTATTTGAGTAGTTGTGTGTTTATATCTAAAACTTCCATTTAAACAAATAAACCCATACCATATCTGTAGTATGATTGGAAGATTCATTTACTTGTTTGACTTTCTGTCAGAAAACTTGCTGTTGAATTTCGAGGGTGTAATCTTTGAAGACTCCAGAAAACACACAACATTTGGGCCTTGTCTGGAGAAGTTGGCCTACTTGCCAGCTCTTCATTCCACTGCAATAGTCAGCTCTGCTTTTTGTAAAAACATCTTTGGTCTACCATTTCTTCTTCTGGAAATCCTTTTATTCTTTATTTGTCTATTCTGCTAATAGACAAATAATAAACATAATAAAATGGCCTGGCTTACAAACATGACCCCAGAAGAAAGAAATGACTCCATCATTTGCTCAAAGAGTGGAATACGTTCTCTAGGGCAAATATGTGTCTCCCAAAAGGCACTGAAGATCTTTCTACTTCTAGCTCACCATATTATTAAGCCATATTAATAAAAATATACCTTATATTAACTCTCATTTTAGGATTCACCTGGTACTTTTTATATAACTGAATTAAAGGGGGGGGGGAATTGATCCTTCCTCTTCCTGAATGCCAAATAGGATAACTTTCCTGGTCATGGAAGTTTTGTAATTGTTTTGTATTCTTTGTGGAGCTGAAAGAGGGGCAATTTTGTTCTGTACATCAGTTTTCTAGAAGAATAGAGGACAGAAAGCATGAAAAACACAATTCCAAAAATAAAAATAGTTCCTGCCTGTTTGTCAAAAGAAGTGTTCGTCTTTTTCTTCTAAGGAAGGATTTGATTTAAAAAATGAAAATGATAGGTATTTAGATTTTATATCCAATATTTTTCTTTTGGATCACAATGCATGTTCAAAAGAGACAGAGCACATGGTTATGGCTACAATCTTGACATTTTTACTCCTTCCTTGCAGACATCTCTGGTTTATATATTTGGACATGAATTTTGTAGAATTTTTAGGTCATTGAATTATGTCAGGACACAATTAAAGAACATTTGGTACATTTTAGAAGAGTACATGTACCCGAACCCACACCCACACCCCACCCTCAATTTTCTGAGGATGACGACAAATCCTGCTCTGGCTATGATACCCAGGGCCATATCTCCAACTCTTACCTCATTGAGGAACATGTGTACAAAACTGATACTTGCATCCAGTTTATCCATCAAGAGCAGCCTGTATGAATATCTACTGCCAGTTGTGTATGCTTTTTTTAAAACACAGTCAGGAGGTGTCTTAAATGCCATTTTAAGATTTTAAAATCTACTGATTTGAATTAATGAAGTAGAAGCAAGTGCTTCTTTTGGGGTATCTTCACCAGGATATGAAATTTCTTAATATCAAAGTTATTATTCCCATTGCACAATTCAGAACTAGGCTCACAGTTTAGTTAATGATGATTCAAAGTTACAAAGGCATTGAAAATAGTGTCTTATGACCGTTTCTCACACTTAGCATCCCCATGGTCACATGATTAAAGTTCAGATGCTTGGCAGCTGGTTCATATTTATGCCGGTTGCACTGGGGCCTTGGGGTCACGGGATCCCCTTTTGCAACATTCTGACAAGCAAAGTCAATGGGCCAGATTCACTTAAGAACTGTGTCACTAAGTTAAAAATTGTAGTGGTTCACGTACAACTGTGGCAAGAAAAGTCATAAAATGGGGCAAACACTTAACAAATGTTTCACTTAGCAACATAAATGTTGGGCTCGATTGTGGTTATAACTTGAGGACTACCTGTATTCACTCTTAAAATAAACCTAATAAGAAGCCAATTTATAATGTTTAAATCTGAACCTATCTATTAGAAAATAGTTCTTCAATACTCAAATTAGAACATAGTATTTACTTTTATACTACAAAAGAACAGGCTTATGCATGATAGAAGTGCCACTATGTACGATACATCTGCGTCTGCCTGATATGTTTTGACTATAACTCCCAGAATTCCCCAGCAGCATGCAACCTAGGAATTCTGGGAACTGGAATCCTAACAACTTGAAGATCTGGGGAGAAGCCCTGTGCAATCCATAGCAGTTATTGGAGCAGTTAAGAAACTCTGTTCTAAGGATAACAAAGATGGGAATTCCTCCCCGACAAAATCAGAATCCCTTTATTGCATAAATAACAAGAAGACAATTGTGACTGATCTGGAACGAATGTGTTAATAATCTTTGCAAGATAAATGGGCGGGAGAGAAATTGCATGAGGTCCAGGTTAGTTACCTATTACAAGATTTCCTAGGGAGGAAGAAAACCGTTCTGCATGCTTTCAGTCTTATCTTTTTGGTTAGCAAATAGCTGAGCAAATGACCAAGTGGCTGTGGCTTCCGGCGTTCCGATATAGCCAGCTGGCGCCATTGCTGGTTATGGCGAATCACTGGCCCCCATGGAGAGGGCTCGCAACTTGGGTGTCCTCCTGGATGCACGGCTGTCTTTAGAAGAGTATATGATGGCCGTGGCCAGTGAGGCTTTTTATCAGGTTCGCCTGATACGCCAGTTGCATCCCTTTCTAGATCAGGACTCCCTACGCACGGTCACTCAGGCACTCGTCACCTCCCGCCTGGACTACTGCAATGCTCTCTACATGGGGCTCCCCCTGGGGTGCACCCAGAGGCTCCAGCTGGTCCAGAATGCGGCCGTGCGGGGGATTATGGGAGCGACGGGGCGCTCCCATGTGACACCTCTCCTGCACGAGCTGCACTGGCTCCCGGTGGTCTTCCGGGTGCGCTTCAAGATGTTGGTGACCACCTTTAAAGCGCTCCATGGCTTAGGGCCGGGGTATTTACGAGACCGCCTTCTGCCACCAATAGCCTCCCACCGGCCAGTACGCTCACACAGAGAGGGCCTCCTCAGGGTGCCGTCTGCCAGACAGTGTCGGCTGGTGACCCCCAGGGGGAGAGCCTTCTCTGTGGCAGCGCCCGCCCTCTGGAACAACCTCCCCCCAGAGATACGTACAATACCAGACCTCTGGACTTTTCGTCGGGCCCTGAAAACTTATTTATTTCACCTAGCCAGGCTGGCTTGATCCCACAGTTTTTGGTTAAATTTAATTGATTTTAATTGGGTTGTTTTAAATTGTGGCCAAAAATATTTAATTATTTTTAAACTGTTTTTAAATTTTGTATGTTCTGTTTTATTCTGGCTGTTCACCGCCCTGAGTCCTGTTAGAGAAGGACGGTATACAAATTAAAACAAACAAACAAACAAATAAATAAATGCATATTCCATGACATGTCAGATTTAGTCCAGGTATTTGTTGTTCTACATGCCTAAGAAGCAAGAAGGATTTGTCCTATGTATGGGATGGGCACATCTTTTGTTTTGGTGAATGTGGCTTAAATAGAAAAGTGAGTTCCTACTACGAAGTAACAACCTGGTAATAAGGAGTAATATAGGAAGCAAGTAATTGAAGCAAGGATGATTTACAAGGACAGAAAGCTATGGAAAGATACAGTGATTGATGTTCGAGCAAATTAAGGGATAACATTTGCTTTTATTTTTTTCATCTCCTGCTTTTATTTTTTTACTTACTATTTCTTACTTGTTTTCTGCACTTTGCATTTAGTTGCTTGCTCCAAAAGGGAACAGCATGTATGTATTAAATTGTTCTATGAATATCTTAAGTTGTGGGTAGCAAAATTGTTCCCACGAAATTAGCCAGATCAGAGAAGCCAAAAACAGAGTCCTTTCTGTATAAATATGTTTCAGCTGTAGATTCATGCCAACCTTTTAAAAAGTTAGTTTTGTACATGTGCATTAAGTCCCACATGTATATATCAGCAGCAGGGGATCTGGAAAATGACATCTGTTGTTAGCATTTGACTGGCGCCTGGCACTCTATTCTTTTCCAAGCTCTTCGTGGATATGAAGAGCAAATATTTGGAAGGATTCTGGAAATATTTGTCAAGTAATAGCACTACCATCTCCTATAAATATCCTGCTGTTATTTTGGCTGTGAAAATACAATATCCAACTTGCTTAGGAAAACTAAAGCAGATTGCAGCACCTTTCTCTGCCTAAAAGCTCTAATGCTAGAATTTAACACGAAAGCATTAATGTTATGGTAAATATAGTGCACTTAGAGATTAAAATGCAATGTATTTAGAACCATTTAGGTACCATCTGATGCTCCCAGAAATACTGTTCCAGGCATAGGTTTCTTGAAGAAGTCATGATGATGAATGCATTTATGGCATCATCATTTCTATGCCACAAAATATGTAATGTATATTAGTTACTGTTTTTATGATGGCCATGAGATGTGATGGCTACATGTGATGTGACTTGCCATCCTTATCCCCCTCCACCAGAGATGCCCATGGTCATCAAGGCTATAGGATTGTTCCATTCAGTTCTTCCCTTCTGAGAAGGCGGGGTGGGTGGGTATTGTTCTAACTATAGGAAGGGAAAGTGGATATCAGGCTCCTCACCACTCCCATTTCCTGACAGTTCATGACTGGCTTTATCCAAGATCAGAACATCCTAACTTTCACAAAGTTGGCCCAAGGAGTTGGGCAAATTCAAAGGATCCTCTAGCCACCATTGCCAGCTTCCTTTGATGTGCAAATGATGTCCCAAGACAATCTTCTCCTTATTCTCATTTTTCCTTTCAGAGTTCCAGCCAACATGGGACTTTAATTTATTGCACTGTTCCCAATTGAATACTGAGCTTCTTCTGCCAGTGGCATTATTTCCAAAAGAACGAATGAGTAGAATGATACTTCCATGCTTCTCTTTAGATCTTTTCTGGTTTTAAAAAACTGAAAGATAAAGATTTATAGACAGACCAGACTTCATCACCTCTCTCCTATCCCCATGGTTATTTTAAGAAGGTACAACTTGTTTTAACTTAGACAAGCACAAGCCAAAGAAATAACTGCTTGAGACATCTTGCCGTTGTTTTTAGCTCTTTAATAATCTTTATAGGATTTGCAAAAAATTTAAAACGAGACTCACAATAATGACACAATGACTTCAAAACTCTCATAGAAAAAGTCTCTATGTTAATGCTATTAAAAGTATAGGTCCATTGAGTAAGTGAGCCTGCATGCTTTGCTAAATGTCAGCATGCAGACAGTATTACCATGGAAATCTTGAGGTATACTTCACTGTTATAGTACTACAAGACCTGCCCTGTTTTTCAAGTCAGCATTACCCAGGCTGTGATCACTGATAACACAAGACTTATTCACTCGGCCCTGCCTTTTTCAGTTAGAGGGAGAAGTGTTAGTTATTTCTTAAACAAAGCTCTGTTTATTTAAAGCTCTCAGTTTCACTTAATAAATGAATTGATTTCATACTGCAAGCATACTTAGACAAGGAAGAACCTCAGTGTCTAATTGGGAGATCAGAGGCAGACTCATTTCTATGCTTGTAATCTGAAACAAGTGGGTGTCAGGTTAGTTTCACCTCTAAATAAAATGTCTAAACCGAATGCCGAGGATATTGAAGAGTGGATGGTGTTTTGTTCCTGAATCTTGAATAGTGTTTAAATGTATCAAGAAAAAAACAAAACTGGATTCCAGTTACTTTATAGTAACTGTTATAGTATAGTATATAGTAAACTATAGTATAGTTACCTCGGAGTAAAAGATATAGTGATTTACCTTTCTTTTTTTTCTCTGAATCATGTTGTAATTCAAATTATTGGATTCGTATCTTATAATATTTAATCAATGATTATATCTAGATATGGTTGGCATGGACGAAAGAATTCAAAAAAAAAATTCAAGCAAAAGACTTGGGGACTGTTTTCCTAGTCTAGAGATCCATAGTCTTAAAGTTGTCATCAACACCAGAAGTCTTGGGCTTAGGTCTTAGAAATCTACAAAACCTTTCCTTCCTTCCTTCCTTCCTCCCTCCCTCCCTCCCTGAAGAAGACTATATACTTCTTAATTTTACCTGAATTAAACCTGAATTAAATTAAATCGTTCTGAAATAATTATTGTAAAACTTTTGACAGTAATATTAGAAGTATAGCAACTGCATTTTTTTTGAAGTTGTTAGTAACAGTTTCTAGTACTGTATAACAAAGATAACTAAAAGAAAATAAAGGAAAAGAAGTCTAGACCTTACTTTTTGATCCAGAATTATGAGGACTCAAGAGGCATATCAATTTAATAAATTATATTATTTGTAAAAATGAAACTTTGTCTCAAATTTGGACAGTTAAAAATGGAGTACATGAAATATAATAGTTGTTTCAAAAATAAAGTTGCCTCTTTTAAATGTCTTGTTTGTTTTGATCTAGAATGTTTTTAAACAATTTCTAGATTGGATTGTACCTCCTTGTTCAACTCCATTTTAAAAAATGTAAAATAATATTTTAAAAGGCATCTTATTGGTGAGATGGATGGTTTGATAAATTTAATAAATAAATAAATAATCAAATACAATATTTCATGAATTAAAAATAAATTATTGCTATAGAACAGAGTACACAATTATAGCATTAATAATTGAATTAATATAATGTGACATTGTCCAGGCACATCAGTACTTTAAACTTGAGTTGGTGGTTCTTATTCAAGAAAAAAAAATCAATGCTATTGTAAGTTTTGCTATTGTCATCTCTGCATATTGCAATACTAAATGGATATTAATCCTGCAGGGTTATGGTAGATAGGATTCACAGCTCAGATCAACTATAGGAGCCAGTGTATGGCAGGAGTGATAAAATTGTTCAACTATGACACACAAATAGGATAGAGCCGCCTCCCCCCGCCACCCTGCCCAGTATCTGGCACAACAGGTTTACATAATGTTTACAGCACATATTGGATATTAGAACTCAATGTTCCAGCTGACTCCTCAAGGCTTAAAATTAGGAGTCTGATAGCATCTTTTTCAGTTAACACTTTTTTTTAAACAGCATAAGGTTTCTTAAGCTGTAACTCACTTCATGCATCTGATGACATGACTATCAGACTCCTGTGTTGTTTTTTTTCACCATACACTAATACAGGTCTCCTCCTAGAATGTCCTCCAGGCTTCCAATCTTATGAAAATGTATCTGCACCCACGATCTTCTTAGGTAGGCATCGGATATTGCCAATGTGTGATATCTGTTCCTTAACAAGCTGAACCCAACCTAGTGCCTTTCAGATACACTGGCTTACAAAACTAATTTTATGTTGGCTGTAGTCTAACATATCTGGAGGACATCAAGTGGCCTGTGAATTCCTTCACACTTGGAGGTTCTGCTCCATTGTCCAAAGTACTTTGGAACTAGAAGATATACATTTAGTACAGAAAACACACATCTCCTTCTCTTTCTCTCTTACAGAAATTGACATGGTAGCCTGCTCTTCATCTAAGTTGCTCTATGTGGCAAACATAAAAGAAGGACCAAGCTCCCCTGATCATGTTTGTTCTTTTTGCAAACCATAAACATCTGCAGGATAGGGTAAGTAGAAGCGATAAAAGATGTATCACAGCATCATCAAGCCCACTATGTCTCTTGAGCATTTGTTCCAACACAGGAGTAACTTGTGCTGGGCAATGTGACTATGTAGTATGATGGACTGCAGGGCCAGCGCAATGTATAACATGTTCACACTGGTGCAATAGGACTGGGTGTTTTGTTAATATGATTTATTGGGCTAGGGATTTTCTGTCTTCACTGTGAGTTATATTGTGTTGGGGAGGGTACATTGAGAGAGCTCAACCAATCTCATTGTACATATATTGTACACTGACAATAAAGATTTGAATTTGAATTTGTTCTTTTGATATCACTGAGGCTGGGAATAGATGCATATGCCTTTAGGGATGAAAATATGTTCAAATCCCTCTCACAGAGAGAAAAGAAGTAGCTGAAGCCCAGGCCTTAATTTGGAAGTGTGATACTGTGCTGGGGCAGAGAAGGAAACAACAAAAATAAGATGAAGTTATAAGTCTCTAGAACAATGTTTCTCAAAGTTGGCAACTTTAGACTTCAACTCCTAACTACTGGTTGGGGAATTCTGAGAGTTGAAGTCCACATGTCTTAAAGTTTCCAAGTCTGACAAACATTGCTCTAGAGGGTGAACTTTCTCATCCCAAAAGAACTAAATAGGTTCTGTTTTCTGGAGATGATACTTGCCAGATAGTTGAATACAGAGAGAAAAGTCACAATAGTTTGCAGCTTCATAAAAAGTTAGGGAATGTTTTAAATGATTCCCAAATAAATGTGAAAAACATGAACACGCATTGTGCACCTTCAAACTAAGATTGCAAGACACAATATGGGTGTGCAATCCTAGTTTAAAAGGCTTTATCTAATACTAACAGGTTTTTTTGATAATGGCAGACAATGGATATTATACAAAACAAAATCACCTCTGAATTTCTGTAATTTATTATGATAGCAGTATTTGAAAGCAGGGCCAATTTATTTCTGGCACCATGTTGTCTATTTGAAATTTCAGTAAAACATTGCAATGTTTTCTCTGAAATGCTGCACCCATGTGGTTCTTGTAAATACTTCATTTCCTTTTCTGTCCATAAGGCCCAGTTTCTTGGCTGCATGAAGCTTATCCATTCTCTCAAAAGGAAAATTGGCTTGATAGCTTTGCAATTCTAGCTCATATTAGGGTTGCTCACATTTGATTTACACATAGTCAAACATGTGAAAAAGCAAATGTTCTGTAAGGCCTAGTAAACAAGGTCAAGAACTATGGGAAAAAATGAAAAATATAAATAAGATAAACTAATGATAACAGATGTAGCACCCAGTTTGAGAATGGTCAATGGAGATACTGAATTGGTGGACAACATTTGACTTCTAGGATCAACAACTAACAATAAATAAACCACGATCAAGAAATATGCCACAGGATAATTATTGGTAAGATAACAATGAAGGCTTGCAAAAGATATTCAGATATATGTATGAACTACAAAGATTAGAACCATATAGGCCCATGATGGTGAACCTATGGCACGCGTGCCACAGGTGGCACGCAGAGCCATATCAGTGGGCACCTAAGCGTTGCCCTAGCTCAGCTGCAGCGCACATGCATGTGCCAGCCAGCTGATTTTCGGGCCTTCTGGTCCCACCAGAAGTTGGGAAACAGGCTGTTTCCAGCCTCTGGAAGGCCTGGGGGGGGTTGTTTTTCATTCTCCCCAGGCTCCAGAGGCTTTCTAGGAACCTGAAGAGGGTGAAAATGGCCTTCCCCACCCCCCTGGAGGCCCTCTGGAGGCCGGAAACGGCCCATTTGCCGACTTCCGGTCCCACCGACCCCCCTGTGCTCCCCCTCCCGCTTTTGGCACATGACGGCAAAAAGGTTAGCCATCACTGGTATAGGCAATACTTTTCCCTGTCACACTTTATGAAAACAAAATGGATGCTTTGACCAAATTACCATATATTGGACACATTATGCAGAGTCTCAGGTTTTTATGAGAAGCCTATAAATGCTGATAAAGGTAGAAGGAAAGGAAAGAAGAGGATAACCACAGCATAGGCTTAATTACTGTGGCAATGGGTGCTCCAATAAAAAAACCTGGAGGGCCAGGTTGGAGATAAACCATTCTGAATAAAGTTTTATCTAAGTGGTTGCTAAAGGATAAAATTGATCTGATAGTAATAATCATTCAGTCAATAGGTAAACAAATACAGTACACATAAGATGAGGGGATGTTGTAGAAGAGTGGTGTGATCACAATAAATTTCTGCATAAAATATGGTGAGGTTTCCCGAGGAACAGTACAACTTTGCGCAGGGGAGTACTTTTTCTTCTTGTTCTCAGTTTTACAAGGTTGGTAAACTAGAACATGATTACTGATCATCTTCAAACTGCTTTTCTGCAATTGGGATGGAACCAGAGAAGGCATTATCCTCCAAGCTGATGTTCTCAGCTTGGAGGATAATGAGAGACAAGTAGGTTAAAACTCATTGTAGAACACAGAATAATAGGGTTGGGAGAGATCTTGGAGACAGTGGTGAAATCCAGTCGGATTTATCTGGCTCGCGTGAACCGGTAATGCTGGGGGCGGGAGGCTCTGTCCACCCGCCGGGATGTCATTACGTCCCACTTTTGGTGCTCTGCGCATGCGCAGAAAAGGCAAGCATGCATAGTTCACCTGCACCCCGCGCACTCCCGTTCCTGAACCGGTAGTGAAGGTAAGTGGATTTTACCGCTGCTTGGAGATTTTTTAGTTCAACCCCCTGCTCAAGCAGACCTTATACTATTTTGATACTATTTTGGTATACATTTCTTAAGGAAGATGGGGCAGTGGAAAAACTGAACACAATGAATTTGTACAGTGCCTGGAAATCAGGGAGGATAGTTCAAGAGTGATTGGATGGGCTACTGCATTTTTGTTGAATCTTCTGCTCTGTAGGAATGCCTGTTTGCCTCCAGGTTTGTATTCAGAGCTGACTTTGGTCTAAGGCCCAGTAGGTATTGGTGTAGGATGCCAAAGCTTAGGAAGCATCAAAATTGCCCCTTCTTCCAAATCATTGTTAAAATACAGATTTTCATATCAGCAAGAGGTGGTGCCATCAATCAATGTCATCTGAGGCATCATATTTATTGTTTATTTATTTATTGGTTCGATTTATATGCTGCCGTTCTCTGGAGACTCAGGGCGCCTTACAATGCGTTAAGCAATAGCCTTCATGCTTTTGTATATACCTGCTTAGTAGGGCTCCCCCCCCAAGTGGTGTTCTTTTTTATGCAACGTCAGCTTATTGCCCCCACAAACCGGGTCCTCATTTTACCTACCTCGAAAGGATGGAAGGCTGAGTCAACCCTGAGCCTGGTGAGATTTGAACTTGCAGTAATTGCAGGCAGCTGGTGTTACTTAACAGTACTTTAGTCTGCTGCGCCACCAAGGCTCATCAATATATCCTTGATTTGCAATGATTTGTATTCATAAGTAAAATAAGCTTAACCAATTCTTAGCATCTCCTGTGTCCTGTTCCATTTTTTTTCTTTTTCTGTTATTTTAAAAACATTAAAATATTTTATTATATAATTATATATTGTTCTGACAACATACTATGTCTTATTTGTATTTGCATTATATTCACTTACTTTTTAAGCACTTGTTATGTATTTTTTATAATGTGTATATTTTTCTATTTTGTTCCATTTGCTTTTTCCTGTTTCTGCTATTATTTCAAAAGCAATAAAAATATTTTTAAAAAAAACACTTTTGGCATCTCGTCATCTAAAGCAAACAAGACTTGAAAAAGTTGCTGTGGAAACTGATGCTTGTAGAAGCCAAAAGAACCAGCAAGACTATCCTACCAACTGACCAAAAGCAAAACCCCACTCTTTACTAGCACTGATGATGTTACCTAGCTTGGGTAATGAAACTTCTGCAAGAAAACAACCAAGCTCAGGGAGCATCAAGGTCTCCTCAGAATTGAAACCACTTATGCTGGACTGATTTTCTTGTTCAATAAGTCCCGCTTGATTCTTTTGATGGGAAAGATGATACTCTAGGACAGGGGTCTCCAACCTTGGCCACTTTAAGACTTGTGGACTTCAATTACCAGAATTCTCCAGCCAGCCATGGTTGGAGACCCCTGATCTAGGGAGACCATTAGAGTGGAAGTTGCAGGTAAAGAATTTGACAATGTAGCAATTAAAATTGCAATGGGCTCGCACGGACTTGGTCGCATGCTGTCTTTAGCTTGTCAGCACATCCGAAGTTGTCTTTCTCATATTTCATGGCAAATGAGTGAGTTTTCAACGCATCATACTTGGAACTTTCAGAGACAGCATCAAAATGAACATTGTGCCAAAAATTTCTTCTCTCTTCCCAGTTCATTTGATGTGGAGATCAAATGTCTTCAATATATTTCCTTCAAAGGAGAAAAAATGTTGATAGGCAGTTTTTGCACATCTTGAGTTACGAAGTGGCTAATGAACAAAGTTCTTTTTTAAATTGTATAATCATATTCTATTGGTCTAGGGCAGGGGTCAGCAACCTTAAACACTCAAAGAGCCATTTGGACCCATTGCCCACAGAAAAGAAAACACCAGGAGCCACAAAATGCTTCCCATGCCTGACTATTTCCTGAGCGGCCATAGAACTAGCATATGTAGTTGAATTAAACATTCTGTTTTCTTCTGAAACTTTTTTCTTGGATTTATCCATGGTTGGCTTACCGGGGGTCGAAAAGCTCAATAAATTGGGTGCTGGCGAGTATCACACATTGGTGGTTGTAATATTTTGAGCAACAGGGAGCCGCAGCAGAGGGATGAAAGAGCCACATGTGACTCCAGAGCCGCAGGTTGCTGACCCCTGGTGTACGGCCTGACTGGATTCCTGCGTTTCAATTAAATCATAGGAATTTTTTCCTATGGGCTTTTTCACTTCATAAAGCTGTCCCCTGACACATATCCAGAATGGAAAGGAATTGGGATGTAGAAGGAAAAGCTACAGCTTCTACAACAATGTCAAATGCTAAAGCTCAAAAATACCAAAAGGCATCAGAAAGACTAGTGAAATGTACTGTGAGAATGATATAGCAAAACAGAAGCATCTTTCCTGTAGGAAGAAAATTTCCAGGACATTTTGGAGAGCAGATTTAATCCAGTATTCTTTCATCTTGCAGTCTGCACAGCCAAATTGATAGTGGTGCTTTCCCAACTTCGTAATAAAAGGTGAAACTGGCTATTTTCAATCACTGTTCAATCACTGACTCTGAGCCAAGTTTAAGACATTTTTTGTGAAATATTCTCATCATTGATATTCACTATTGATATATTGATATACTCAGTTGTTAATAATTTCCAACCATAAAACTATTGGACAAATTATTGATAAAATCTATTTGTTTCAGTAGTTATCATGTTTCTTAGATCGCAGCTATCCAAAGCCAAATCATGTTTTTCATTACTTAACTAAATCCTAAGAGTGTATAAATGTATTTGGGTTGATTTAATCAATCATGTAATAATTCAGATCCAGATTTCTACTAAGAGGATCTATCTAATGAGTGCTCAGGCTATATAATCATTGTGCAATGAAACCCAACTCTACAATAAACTTTTCCCGATACTGACTTTAAATGCTAGACACCCATCCTTGAATTGGCAAAAACTAGACTTGCCATATAGGACCATCCACAGAGGTCAATGGCAGATATAAAAAGTGGTGAAGTTTCAAGCACATAATTGCACACATCCCAATGTTATGGTAGATATCACTGACACCCTTCCCAGCAAATGTCCCTGCTGGTTTGTATCTTGCCTCAATTGTTTTTGTTCTGACTTACTGCAGAATGGCACTTCCTTGATCAGGGGCTAGCAAAAGGATTGATTCATTCTTCCAGCTTCTTCTTATTCCCAATCCACAACTGAGGCAGTTTAGTCTTTTCCAGAGCTTCTAGTTTTAAAGTAATGTTTTCCCTCTTATTCTGGCACAATTTGTGTTATGGACATATTTAGTTATTTGCCACATTTCAATCACTCATGTTTACTTATTCCAAAGCGGTAGCTCTTTTATCCTCTAAAAATCATTTAAATGGTTTCAGATTCCAAATTAACATTACTTTGTTTATAATGACACCTACTGGTCAGAAAAGCTAAAAAGAAATTTCTGCCTCCAGTTCATCAATCCTTTATTTTGAACTATCAATTTTTAGAGTAATGTTTGGGGAAAGCATGTTAAAGTCCTTATATAGTTAATTATTTTATTTTAATTTATTTTATTTATATACCTCCCATCTTGCTGTCCAAAGTGACTTATGCTGCATAGAAGATTGGAATTTCCAAAGCGGATAATATAAAAATTCTGGCATAAAGAATAGGGCTTGGACAAAATGTAAATGAAAATATGAATTTATCAATATCAATGAATGTTCATTTTAATGATACAATACTCTAGTCAATATTTGGTGTTTGTTGATAAGTTCTATTGATTAAACAGTACAGGTTTAACATCACTATCCTGAACAACAGTGATTATTGTTTCCACTGTGTTGTTTAACCAGCTAGTCCTGAGCTATTCCAAAGACTCAGTATCAAGCACCAACATCTAACTGGGGCATTAGGGAAGTTTGCAGCCAAGATGGCAACCACAGTGGTGTGATCAAAGCATCAACAATTTTTATGGCAAATATTTTGAGTTTGGGGACCATATTCCTTGTAGGGAAGCTAGGCTTGTATTGGACATCTTGTTGGCATCTTCCCAACAGCAAGTCATGAAGTTGTCATTTCCTGTCCTACTTGCTTTTTCTTCCCAAGCTAGGCTGGAAAACACACAAAGATTCACTGCCACACACACATAGTAGACACAGTGTAGGTATCATGCATATTTCCCTGATTCCACCTGTTTCTTTATTTTTAATTCCCCTTAAAACAAGGCGGTCAAACTCCTGGCCCTTGGGTCAGATGCATCACGCACTGGCCACACTCACATCTGGTTTAGTGAAGGGGAAAAAAAGTCCTGATATGTCACGTGACATCACCATGACGTGAGTTTGACACTCTGCCTTAAAACAATGGATTGCCCTGAGAGACATGGTTTTCTACATTTTCTTGGCCTCAGAAAAGATTAATTGAACCATAGTCAGCATTTTTCCTGATGTAGAAGGAGTTAAGCCCCATGAATAGACTACATTATATTTTTGAGAGCTATATCTAATCCTCTTTTGGGTGTGTTGATTGGGCCCACTGACTGCCCTCTAACTTGAAAACTAAATAAACATGATTTGAGGAGAAGCCTCAAATCAAGGTTATCTATATTTATGGATCTTTATGCTAAAATAATCTCCATTACATTCAATGGGAACTTTTCAGGAAAACGTAACTAGACTAAAAGGCTGACTGTGGTTCAATTAATCTTGTTCTTAATTGTAAAATTACATTTAATCCCATTATAGTTTCAGATTGGATCTAGTTTCATATATTTTATTGCAATTGCTAAATTAAGAATAATTAGCCTATCTTTCCATATGTGAAAATTTAAGGATTTAAAAATATGTAAATTTGAAAGCATTTAAATGATTAGCTATTATTTGAAATAATTGTTAACACACTGTTAGAAGAAAACTTAATTTATTGTCAGTAAACTTTTCTTTAAAAAATATCTAACATAGGAGCATAGGCCAATACTGTTCATTTACTCCTTCTTGCCTTGATTCAAAATTACTGCTGACTCCTTAACAACGCTTTTATGAAATTATTTAAATAGCATGAAAATATTAAGATCCATAGTTTTTTTTAAATATGAAACAATGCCATTTCCAAACCATCATTCACAGCTTTATATACAAATACCCACCAATCAGCATACAGTTTATATAATTCAACAAACACATTTCAATCCAAACTTCACTTCTGAATGGAGGCAAAACCCTTGTTATCACTGATAATTTTTTTTTTAAAGAAACATGTTGCCATCATTATATTTGATTTTGATTTTTTAAAGTGTCTTGCTATTCTTGCTTTCTGGTCCAATTAGTTGAATAATTTCCTATTGAGTTTCTTTACACAGCAACAATTCCTAGGATGTTTTGAAAATAAACTATTAGAATCCCAGAGTGGAAGATTAAATCATTTAATCTTCTACCTACTTAGGTCATTTCATTCACAAACCCTTAACTATTTCTATTGAATCCTTATCACTCACACTTAACATGCTACACTACAATAGAATAACAGCATGAAGTTCATTCAGACCACAAAATGTAATATTAACTACAACTCAAAATAAGTCTGATTGATTATATTGTATTGCAATCCAATTACATATTACGTTATTAATTATATTCTTAATAAAAAGGGAGTGCCTTGCCTCTCTCACATAGTCAAACTGCCAAAAACCTATTATTTAAAATAGATGAATCAAATAATTGAACAAAAATATTGTATCATTAAAATAAACTTTATATCCTGATTGGATATAAGTATTTTAGTTCCTGTTCTATTTCTTCTTATCATCTCACTACTTATGCATACTTTGCATTTACTGTTATTTTATAAAAACCCCTAGGTTTTTATTTGGGATTTATAGGGGCAAGATTGTATATTGACATTGTCAGGAATCATAATAATGGCTATTCTATTCTATTCTATTCTATTCTATTCTATTCTATTCTATTCTATTCTATTCTATTCTATTCTATTCTATTCTATTCTATTCTATTCTATTCTTTTCTATTCTATTCCATTCCATTCTATTCTACCCTACCCTACCCCAACCCACCCTACCCTACCCTACCCTACCCTACCCTACTCTATCTACTTTACTTACAAATCTTTCCATCAAAATTCCTACAATTTAAAAATGAAAGCTTCAAATTAAAAAAAAAATAAGGGCAATATTTTAAATGGGTTTTGCATCCATAACAGTGTCAACTACTATAGCAAATTATCCTTCCTTTAATTTCTTCTTACTTCCCGCCCCCTTAAAGGCTGTGGTGGTCTGAAGTTTTTCAGCATGCAATAGGCATGCTCTCCTTCACCAGTACACAGGAGGTTGCGAAATTTGGCCAGCTGTGGATAAAAAAGGTACAAAATTCATCAAGAATGAATGCCAAAAATGCACTCCACATGCACATAATTTTCTTCTTGGTGACATATATTAGTATAAACCTGTGCTTTTTTTATGAGCAATTAGTTATAATTGAGCCCCACAAAGACATAACAACTGAACAACAACAAAGACAGAGTTAATGAATGACGACCTATTATGAAACAGTGCCTACATAATATTTGTAAACATAAGCTGAATGTATTTAATTTGTACTGTAACATTTAAGCACTTTAAGTATGTACAAGCCTCAAGCACACATTTACTATCTCACAATTTTGACAAGTCACCTAAATAAAATGGACCAAAATAGAATACAGCAGCTTATTATACTTGCACCTTAATGGTTAATATTGATTGATTAAATATGTCAATGCCAACTCTTATAAGTCACATAGATAGATTTTCTGTATTGACTGAGTGGTTAACATAGTTGGATTTTAAAAGGTGATCCATGTAGACTCCTGATATCAGAATATAAATCAATGCTGACTCTTATAAGCCACATAGTCATTGCCAACTCTTATAAGTCACATAGTTAGATTTTTTTTCTATTGACCGTGTGGTTAACATAGTTGGATTTTAATAGGTGATCCATGTAGACTCCTGATATCAGAATATAATAAACAGAAAACATTCATATGAGAACTCCTTTAAAAAGATATTTCAAATGGGAAAGTAAATATACCTGTTCAGAGCAAACACTTATAGGCTCCCTAAGGATGATCCAAATGACACTCTCAAGAAGGGGAGGGACTGTGAGAGACCCAAGGTATGTCCAGTAGTCCAGTGAACGAGGGAGAAGACAGGAAGGATCAAAATTGGTGAATCGGTGCTGGTTACCCTGAAGGAAAGAAGGAATTAGCAAATGTCCTCTTCAATCTCATTGTGTGGCATATAACTTCCACTGTTGATTCTTACTTCTTGACAGGCTTCCTGCTTCCAAAAGATACCTTTCCTTCTCCAGTTTTGCCTCCATGAGCATAGAGATCTTTAGATTTATCCTATGGTTGTTCTTACATAGCAGCATATCATTGTCAGCACTGTTTGCCCTTTCTCAAACTCTAATGTTTGGATTACCAGATCTGGGCTGCAAATATATGGACAATACTTAAAGGGCAGAATTAGCATTTTCTGTATCTTCTCTACTTCCATTTAAAGGTTTTGCACGTTTTGTTGCCAAAATCTGGCAGTTTTTAATGTTTCTAAAGGTAGTCCTCATTTAGGACTGCCTTGAACAGCAACTGTTTACCGCTAATGACAGTGATAAAAAAGTAACCATTTTGTGATTTATCACAGCATTTATGATCTTCACAGGTCTGTTAAGCAATGGAAAGCTGAAGTAAGATCATGAGCACAGTTGCAGTTTCACTTAGTGATGGCTTTGCTTAATAATGGAGTTGCCAGTCCCAACTGTGGCCGCTAAACAAGGACTATCTGTAAATACCAAGAGACCGTGTGCTTGTGAGAAGTTTAAAGCACTTTATTTGTATGGAGAACCGTAGAAATTATTGCACAGTATTCTATTAAAGCAGCTGAGGGGAACTGGAAAGAGAATATGTACATTTAGCATTTTGATTCATCATCTGTACTTATAGAGATTCTGTGTCTTCCACACTACCAGCAAAGGAATCATAACTCTGTGAATCAACAAAAAGTATAGACAGGTCTGCCATCTATTATCTAAAACAGTTTTTTAATAGTAAACCTTCCATTGCAATCCCAATATGAATATACAGAACTAGGACCTGATCTGCCTTACCTTCACTTTAATGGTATCCAGTTTGTCTGTGATTTTTTTGAGTTGTGAATTGCATTCACCCAACTGTAAATATAAATATAAGATCGTTTATTTGGCTGAGAGAAAATGAAGTTTTATTGATTTTAAACTTTATTTACTGGTTTTTATCATTAACTTTTGTCAGCAAAATGATTAACTGGAAAGTTGAAAAAGAAAGAAGAAATATATGCAATTAAGAAAATGTATTTTAAAAAATAAAGGGAATTCCAATGGTCAAAATGTCAAAATACGTAAGAAAAATAGGAGGTTTTATAGAAAGTTATTCTATAATTATGATCCTATTACTGAAGTTCAATTATGAATATGCAATCCACCTCACACTATCTGATATAAACTTTGCTAATTCCAGGAAGATATAGTTTTGAATAGATTTGCATGGGTTGTATGGTAGACCTCTGGAGATATTTTTTCTGGAGAACATCTTCTTAAAGGCTCTTCTGGTAAATGAGGATGCACATTCCCCAAAAGCAAACTGCATCTAGGAAGCTTTTGTTCCTTAGAAGTTTGAGAAAAATAGTTTTGCTCTCCATATAATATTTAATATATTTGTATGTACTAAAACATCACATAGATTCTTCAGGATATTTGTCGTAAGAAAAAAAATTCAAATATGAATAAGTATATATGGGGAGGGGATTCAAATCCCCAAGGTGATCCATTGTGTCCTCTGAAACTATTCCCAACTGTATTGCCAAATTTTAATTTCTCAACATTTGGAGACAGGAAGTAGTAAAAAAAAAAGTAGGGTAAATATAAAATAAATAGGCTTGTTTTTTAAAAGGAGAAAATTCCATCTTCCCCAAATAAAACCAGAAAAAAAAATTACCCATCCACTTGGGATCATTGAATTCTTGAAGTATGAGAGCCTATAATTGACTCCAGCACCCAAATTGGTGAAAGTCACCCCCCCCCTCCCCGGAAGCCATTATGCCTAGCTTCCAACCACTTTTCAAACCTCTAAAGTGTTCCTCGCCCTGTCAGACAAAATTATGTGCTTCCCACATTTGAAATGAAAGAATGTCATTTTATTTCCTTACTTTTAAGAAAACAGCCATGACTGCTAACCCATCAGGTTGCTGAGCAGCTTCAACGAAGCTGGGGTATTTATCTGCATTCCAATGCACCACATGAAGCTGAAAAGCAAGAAAACAAGTACAATTAATCATCACTTTATGAAGTTAGCCAGGAGTTTGTAACATATGATGGAATATTGGGAGCTAAGTCATTGGGTTTTTTTTTTTACAAGTAGCCAAAAGCCATCTTGATGCATGTAGTCCTTTGGAAGCTCCACACGCGTTGGTCCAAAGTTCTGAAGATCCATTCTAGCCAGTCCTAGTTTGGGGCATGTTTATAAAAATGATAAGAATCTGTGGCAGATCCTCATGCCACTCCCTCCCACCAGCTGTGTTCCCACCCTCATTTTTCTTTCACAAATCCTCAGATTCACACACACTGGATCAAGGGCTTTAACATCCTTGCGGGAAAGCTGCTTTGTAGGTGCAAAGTATTATTATGAATAACATCTAGAAGTTCTAATGGCTCAGTTCACTTAATCTAGATTCTTAAGGTGTCAACACTCACATACTTTAAAAAGCTAGACAATCTATCTCCTGAAATATTGTGAACGTTTTACAAAGAGGAAACCAATGCTTTCAACAGGAATGGCTTTTATTGTAGATTAATGAAAAATAACAAACAAGAAAGGACACGAGAAAATCCTGAAACACTGTGGGGGAGGCCCATCCCAATGGCCCGTGGCTTCTCTTTTAAAGGATGTATGTACTGTATCTTGTCTTACCACCGCTCTTGAACCACAGCTTGTTGGAGAAATCTTTTAAGGCCTGTTTCTTTTATGCATCATCCTCAGCAGTCCTGTACCGCAGCCTGTTGGAAACACCTGGGTCCAGGAGATAGGCTGCCTCAGATTAATAGGACTTTGGATCCACAGAGATCATCTGCCAGAGGAACAGTGTTGTCTTCTGCTTGCAGAGCAGCTCTTTCTTCCAGCATGTGCCAATTTGGCAGAGGTGCATTCTTGAGCCAAAGAGCCTTTTCTTCCTGGATCTCAACACCGTACGTCTGTTCACTGATCTTTTGGGCATGTCTCCAACCATATGATCAGCCTGACACTCTCTCAAATCTAGGGTCTTTTTCCCCAAAAAAATCAGTAGGGTTTCTAGTGGGTTCTTGATAATCAGCAGAGGGAAAACTTTTTAAACTGACTAAACATTCCTAAATATTTTCTCCTTCCATTTGGTTTCTTAGATGGAACTTATTTCTTTCCAGCTATATATCTGTTTTCTAAGCACCTCTTATTAATTCGTTATATTCCATCTCACCTGGTTCCTGTGAAAAACATAAGTCTTTAAACACTGCAAATGTTATTTCCCCCCACTGATTTTCCCCCATTAATTTTAGGCATTTTTCTATCTTCCTTTATTTTATCAAGGAAATTATTTCTGTGAATCTTCAGTTCCTTGCATTACAGTACTGACAAACATGTGCTTCTATTTCAAACTACTATTCCATTTCAGAAATATATATATATATATAAAAAAACCACCACAGAAAAGTGTCCCTCTTAATGTTAGTTAACGAGAAGCAATTTATACTTTTTGAGGACTTCATGTTGAGAAAAGCAATCATTGGAAATGTTAATGTATTAGTAATGCCTTTTCCATTTAGCATTTTTGCAATTCCATTTCAACATTGAAAACACATTAAAATAAATTGGCAGAGATTGTAACTAGACTATACTTTTTATCTGAGAGAATTGTTACAGTATTATAAAAACAGAACATTTACAGTGTTTGAATTTGGTTCCACACAGATATACCTCACTTCATCTCCACCCAGCATGGTCTCAAGCCCATCCAGTACACCAATAAATCAGCCAACAGGGAAATAGTGTGGTTTCCCTTGGTTTTTTGAAAACATCAACAGAAAGCATTTTAGTCTGTTTTACTAAGAGTTTTACTCTCTCTGAAGCAAATACTGTGGAAAAATATAAAAGGGAAGGCTTAGTAACTACAGGTTAGGCATTCCCAAATGTTTAATTGACCTTCATTCTCCTCCAGCAAGTTTATGCTGGTTAAGCAACTTAGTAAAATGTAAGGCAGGGGTGGGTTCTACTTACCTTTACTACCGGTTCGCAGCGGGGCCGCGTGCGCGCTCTTCTGTGCATGCGCAGAAGCTTCTGCACATGCGCAGAAGCTTTTTGATGATGTCGGGGTTGGTGGGCGGAGCCTCCCGCCGGTTTTACTACCGGTTCTATAGAACCGGTGCAAACCGGGGGCAACCCACCACTGATGTAAGGTCAATTTGAGATCAGTACATACTTCCCGTGTGCTGAGAAGTGAAGTAAAAAGGAGGAAAGCAGAAAATTATTAAACCTAATGGAAATCTTGGAATTTAAATGCTGAGTCAATTCCTATTATTTCAAAGCCTCTTCTGATGCTAGTTATATTTTCAATGAACAAGAAAGTTTTACAGTAGTTATTCCCAAAGAAGGAAATGATATGCAATATAGCATGGGTGTCAAACTTGCGGCATCATGTTTCTGTCACATGTCGTTTCGTGATGTTTCTTCCCTTTGCGGAGTTGGGGTGGGCGCGGCCTATGCATGATGCATCTGGCTCGCAGGCCGCCAGTTTGACACCCCTGCAATATAGTTTTATTTTATTTGTTCTGATGTTCATCAATATGAACCCAAAGAGCTGATTAATTCTGGGGCCTCCATGTTTTACACTACAGTTTTACCATGTCACTAGACAGTGAACACTGGAATATTTTAAAGGAAGATTTGTATCCATAGCAGTTATGTCTGAGAGGTCAGAATATTGGCTAACTCCCCATATTTGTCCACCTGTTTGCAAAAAGGTACATTCCTTTAAAAATTTCAGTGTCCACAGACATGTGGCAAGTTGGGAAAATAAATCTACAATGGGCTACAGATGCACTAGTAGCATAATAGCTAATAAAAACATATTGTGCAATATACATAAATGAAAGAATATGGAAATGTTACTGAGAACACACCAAAAACACTTTCCACAGCAACCAGAAATAATCAAAAGCACAGGTTTTAATTAAAGAAAACCCCACTGATGTGCATTTCTAAGTAGATGTGATTGGGAATAATTCCCATGGAAGTACATGGAATTTACTACCAAGGATATGATCAGTATTCAAGATATAGTAAAAATGTCCCGGCCAGGTTAGTTTTAAATTATAAAATTTACTTATTAGGAACTAAAAATTTTCCAACTAAATAATAAAATTCTCATCTACCATTACATTTTCCTGCCTGAATTTGACCAACTACATTTTTGGTTGGCCAATATCACTAAACACATGCACCAAACACATGCAAATATAGTAAAATTTACCACTGAAAATTAATAATTTTTACTGCTGAAATCACACCAGTCATCTCAGAAAGGACAGTTTTAATTATGCTGCAAAAATAAATCCTGTTGCTTCAGAACAGATCAGAGGAGTACTTTACCTCTGCTGGGAATTTTGCTCCATCCACGGCATGTTCAGAACCAATGTTATCATTGGACCCCCAGTGGAAGTGGATTTGTCGCAGCCTATAATTTCCAGTGAGTGGACCCCCACTTAGCACTGTAAAAAATAACAATGATTCTTATTGTTAAACAGAGGGTTGGAAACTTTTAATGTTTAAGCATATTTTCAGACTACTTGAAGGCCAACACAAAATTGATGTAAAAAACACTGATGGGATCTCTCAATGTTAAATAATAGCTGGAAGTTCCAGCTTAGCACTAGAGCAGTGATGGGTTTCAAAAAAATTTTTCTACCAGTTCTGTGGATGTGGCTTGGTGGGCATGGCATGGCATGGCTTGGTGGGCGTGGCAGGGGAAGGATACTGTAAAATCTCCATTCCCACCTCACTCCAGGGGAAGGGTACTGTAAAATACCCATTTCCTCCCGATCAGCTGGGACTCGGAAAGCAGAGAATAGATGGGGGTGGGGCCAGTCAGAATTTTTACTACCAGTTCTCCGAACTACTCAAAATTTCCACTACCTGTTCTCCAGAACTGGTCAGAACCTGCTGAAACCCACCTCTGCACTAAAGGTCTGGCATCTCCCCTACATGCTTTTTTTCTGGTTTTAAATAACTGTCCTGAAAATTGCTATTCACTCTACAAAAGAAAAAGAAGGCAAGCAAAAAACTCTTCTTTTTCACAAAGAAAATGTGAACTGTTCCCATGAAATGAGAGCAACATAAAACTAACAATGCCAAAGATGAGAGAAAGCAGTGTTTGAGAAAGGAATTTAGCCCACTTTGAATAGGGCATTTAGGAAGCTATCCAACTTTCTGCACCCAATCAGATAAAATCATATTCAAGAAAGATGTGGACAGCTCATTTGAATACAAATATATTTAGAAAATTACAACTAACTGAAAGTCCCTCAAATGATAAGGTAAAAGGATCTTCTCTAGAGAATAGCTGCCTTATCATTTAGATACAATTAGTTATAGAGCATTAAATCAGGCCTTGATTTGCTAGAAAACAAACCTGATTTATTCTCAGTGTCATCAAATTCCACACTGGTGGAATGTCCATTATTGAGTATGACTTTAGCAGAGGAAGGATCATATCTGGGGCTGAGAGGAAGCAGGGAGGGGTCGTATTTAGTCTCTTCGGTATGAATATCAATGGGAGATTGCCGGTCTCCATCAGCAATGGGGAAAATTTCCTTCCAGTGAGTAGGTCCTAGAATAGATTACCATAAAAACACTGTTTACAGAATATCATTTGGTATAGTCAGACAAAGAAATTGTCATATAAGAAAATGCACAAGAACCTACCTGGATTTTCTTATTTTTCTTTTTTTTTAAAAAAATAAAATAATTAAAAATAGTTGGATTTAAAGGGATGGAATATATACCACCCCATCATCTTTGGAGGGCTGAAAGACAGCCCTCTACACAAATATCTTAATTCTAATGAATTGAATACCCAAGGATGCAGGTTAGAACACTAGAGTTGTTCATTTTCTGCCTACTTCCAGGCATTCTGGTCATTAGGAATGCAGCAAACACCTGAAATTAACACACATGCAATAGATTCAGAGAACATTTACCCATCAGATGATTTAATCTGTCATTCACACAACTATAATGCTTTACTTTGGTTCAGTAACATAGAAAGTGCTTTATTCAGAGACAGAGATTAATAATGGTTCATCGAAGTTTCAGATAAGGTTGAAGAAGATGCTCTGCCTAGTTAGGAAGCCCACATATTGATCTCCAGACTTGACATAGTATGGTCACTTTGAAAAGAGAATACTTCATTATCACAAAAGAACTGATATGCAATACAGCAAGACAGAATTGCGGTGATAGACTACACTATATCACTTAGAACTATATATGGGAAATACTAACAACAGTTTTAAAAATTGCATTCTCATTAGTACATACAGTTTATATATTTTTTTCAAATGTAGAAGGTGATTTCTTAACATTGCCATCAGAACTTGTATTGCCTGCATTTGCCCCCTAAAATACCTGAGTACTTATTCCAAAACAACCAGGTCTCAGTCTACCAGTCATTATCATATGTGCAAAATCAGAATTATGAGTTATGAACATATTTCTTAACCCAGGAGTTAAATTTTAGAAGTGGCAAATTTCACAAACACCAATTTAGGGCAGAACAGAAAATAAAACCAAAATACTCAGCATATTTACTGCACTTGTTATCCTAGTTTAATTTTTCCAGCTTTCTTCAAAAGAAATGAAAGAATTATAAGGTAGTAAAAATGTTAGGCATTTTGCTGTTATGATAAACAAAAAAGCATTATAAAACAGTAGTTGTACAATCCTTGGGAAAACAGAGAGATATCTGTCAGTTACATAATAGAGGCAAACTATTGGTCAGCTATTGATCCTAATAATATTTTGAGTAACTGGCATTTAGATCAGCTTTACACACTAGCCATAATATGAAATGTTATTTAAGAATATCAAGGCTACCAAGCGAATGGCAGCCTTGCTTACTCTGAAGTAGCCTGCCCAGGCTGATTGACATTAATGGGAATTTTAGGAAGTGTAATCTCAACACAAATGAAGAGCAATAGGTTGTGAAATAGTGGTTGTTATTCTTTTTCATTCAGTGAAGAATTCTGCATTGGGAAAGGAGTAACAGAAAATGCTTCTGTTATTTCGGTCGTCAGAAATGCTTTTAGCCAAACTTGGAATTTGGTGAGATTTTACCACATTACAGTTGTCAGTTGATAAATCATTTGTAACCTATTTTACATGTACTATGATCTGTATTTGCATAATTACCTCTGTACACATACACACACACACACACACACACACACACACACACACACTTTCCTCCAGTGCCTTATTCTGATTTTATTGCAACACCAATAAGTCACACAAACTTTGAATTTGGTTTAAGTTCAGATCTCCTTCAGCAGGAATGCAAAATCAGTTTGCCATTATGCCCTTGGGGGTGGTACCAAAAATTTCTCTTTTTTTCATTATTAAGAGATAAAATTTATTTATTTATTTATTTATTATATTTCTATACCGTCTTTCTCCGTAGGACTCAAGGCAGTGTACAGTCAAGAAAAATATAGACACACAAACATCATAAAATTGCTAATTAAAATTATTACTTAGTTTGGTCAATTAAAATGACTGATTAGGAAATGGATTTCAGCACTTAAAAATCCTAACACCGCATGCAGTGTGCCCCAAATAGAGTCTGGTCCTACCTACTTTGGAGTTAAGTTCTTGAAATGCTATATAGCGTGTAATACAATTCTTAAACCAAGAAAAAAAATGTACTCATCCTACATATTTTCTCTACTTCCTTGAAATTGTTCGTAATATTTTCTGGAAATGTCTGAAAATCAGTTTTTAATTAATCTACTATCTTAAGTGTTCAAAGCAAGATTTCTATCTAACCACAAGATTCCTTCACAGAATTTTAATCACAAGGGATTCTGTTTGATTTGTCAAATATTGATAGAGAAGAAATTATGAAATCCTGAAACCTATGTTTTGTATTTCCTAACACAGAAAATCCAATTCATGCTTAGCATTTTATATTACTCTGGTCAGAATCCATCAGCAATATCATCCAAAAATTATTCAAAATTCTTCATCAAGATTTTAGTAAGATACATGAGATGGAGAGATTATTGGCTTGCCTAAAGTCCTTTAGTCTAATAAAATAGTATCTTAACCTTAAGCTTCCAATTCTGGAGAAAAAAAAATACATTATCACGTTCGTTATCACCTCTTTGCACACCATCTGTTTTACGTCAACCATATTTCTGCCCCACCAAGATTATGTTTTGCACTGTTTCATATCATATATGCAATGTCAAACTGTACTTCTAAAATGAGTCAGCTATATCATTTTTCATTCCTGAAAGATCATTTATATCATTTAATATTTATCATTCAGTATCCAAAAAGATATACAAAATCTTAATGTGCTGATTGCTTAAGTAACTTTATGCTTGCATAGGTATATCAAATAAGGAATAGACAACCTCTGCTCACCAAATACTTTAAATTTACTAAATCTTAAATGCTGATTTAGAGGGCAATCCTATGCAGATTTTATTCAAGAGCAATTTCCATTGTGTTTACTAAAAGTGATAATAGGAATGATTTACCACAAACTTTTTAATTCAATGAAAGCATGAAGTTATTAATGTAACCCATTATTCTGGGTAATTACAATGAGAATGTAAGAATAATTTATTCACCAGAATAAATGTGAATCGAAAAATGTAAGAAGTTATTATTTGTATGGGCTAATAATATAAATCTTCCTTCCAATAAATAGCCACATCCTAAATAATACAAAACATCTAAGTACAGGAAATTAATGTGGAACTTCAAAAAGTGCTTTGTGTGTTTGTTTGATCACAACAACACAACTGGAGTCACTGATGATAAAAAGACAAAGTTTTACAAAGCTTTGATATTGTTAGGTTCTCAAACCTAGGAACTACACCGTTTTAAAAGTGGAGCCCCCACTGATAGTGGAAACAAATTAAGATTGACATGTTAATTGTTGGATATTCTTGATATGCATCAACTACTTAGTCCGTCAAAGCAGTATCTCTTACATGTAACACCCAGCCTTCTAGTAACCTTTTTTTGAAGTTCTTCCTTATGAAGCAGGACACAAAGTTCTGGAGGATTATCTTTAATACTTTGCTTCCTAAACGGACGTCTGTTGTATCATCGAGATTAGACAACAGCATCCCAAACTGAAGTCTTTCATTATCTGTATTACTGTGGTATGTACACATCCAGTAAGACATGGTACATTTTAAAAAGTCTTCCTAAATCCGTTACTAAATCCTGTCTATCACAGGCAGCATAAGAGTACACAAAATCAGAGTTATTCTAAACTTATCAGCAAAACACTTGGGAACTTAGAACCCCTCAATATATATATATATTATATTAAAGGGGTCTTTACAGAAGGAGCATTTGAGAATATTAATATATTAATATCAGAATAATTTAATAAATGTTCCAATAATCTTTCATTTATTCGTTCCACATTGTTCAAAATCACTTTCAGGTTCAACAGGTCCAACTGGACGATATATTTATTTGCTGTGCTTATAACATAGAAAAAACTAAAAAGCAGTATTGACGATAATATGCATTTCTCTTTTGAAATCCAACATGAACAGAATTCATGTGTGACATTTAAGAATTGGACCTGAACAGGACCTGTACTAAAATGAAATTTTAAGTATCTCTGTGAACTCAGTTTAATATTTTTCCTGCCCTGATATTAATTTTAATGTAATAGATCCAGAAGCTCAGAGATAGAACAGAAACATAGAATGGTTCGTGCAAATCACGAACCTTGAGATTTAATCCAAAAATCATTAATACAACTCTTTATTGAAGAATAATATATATTGTGATTCTTAACATTACATATAGCAAAAAAGAATCAAAATATGGGATAACAATAAATTGCCTTATCTCACTTAGCATATCTTAAATGCTCCAAACCATTCATGCAGACAATATGATGCTGTTTCTTTGTCTTATTAGGAACAATAGAGTAAGGGCAATTTTAAAAAATCAAGATTTTTTATCTTTCTTTAATATTGGAGCAATTTAAGGTAACTTGTGATTTACTGTTTCCACAGATCCTTGGAGATCGCTGATGAACATTCTTTTTTTCTCCAAAATTATGGCTAAATAGAAAAGAATTAGATAGCTGAGTATGAAAAATAATTTGTTATGCAATATCCTTTTAAAACACATTTTTACATTTTGGTCTAACTTTGCAGCTTCAAATTTATGATCAAGAAATTTCATTTAATCTCTAAAGATATCCAGACTCAGACAAAATGTACTCTAATTGACGAAAAGTAATGCACCTATGCCTCTACAAATTTTTTAGAAATTTGGCTTCCAAAGGAATATAACAGAGGGAGGGAGGGAGAAAGAGAAAGAGAGAGAGACAGAAAAAAAGAGAGTGAGACAGAAAGAGAGGGAGGGAGGGAGGGAGAGAAAGAGGAGCAAGGGGGAGAGAGAGGGAGAGAGAGAGAGAGAGAGAAAGGGAGGAAGGAAAGAGGGAAAGAAAGGAAGAAAGAAAGAGGGAAAGAGAGAGAGAGAGAGAAAGGGAGGAAGGAAAGAGGGAAAGAAAGAGGGAAAGAGAGAGAGAGAGAAAGCAAGGAAGGAGGAAAGAAAGGAAGAAAGAAAGAGGGAAAGAGAGAGAGAGAGAAAGCAAGGAAGGAGGAAAGAAAGGAAGAAAGAAAGAGGGAAAGAGAGAGAGAGAGAGAGAGAAAGGAAGGAGGAAAGGAAGGAAGGAAGGAAGGAAGGAAGAGAAAGAAAGAAAGAAAGAAAGAAAGAAAGAAAGAAAGAAAGAAAGAAAGAAAGAAAGAAAGAAATGTTCTTTTCGCGGTTGTAATAAATTCCATGGCTACTTTTTTGGAAGTAAACCCGGTCTCGTTGGAAAACAGGCGTGCTCCCAAGAAAACACGCGAAATGTAAGAGAGAGAGGTCGCACGTCTAGTGGAAGAGGCTCGAAGGCGCAAAGGCCTAGGAAGGAAGCCCTCCTACCTTCTCCCATCCCAACAGGAGGAAAGAAGTGGGCATGTGAGGAGGGTGGTGGCGGCGGTGATCTCCAGCGGGAGCAGAGCCTCTCCTGGCCCTCGGGCAGGGTCTCCCGACAGCCCACCCCCTGCACCTAATTCCCCCAGAGAGCCACCGGCTCTCCTTCTCACCGTTGTCTTCCTCGTATCCCCAGTGTAACATGACTTTAGTCTGCTTAACGGGATGGAGGCGATGGAGGCGTTGCAAAGAGGCGAATGCCCGTCTCGGTGTCAAAAGGGGGGCAGACCAGCGGCGGCGGCGGCGGCAGGAGGAGGAGGAGGAGGAGGACGACGACGGTTCTCCCCGGGGTGAGAAGCTGGAGCCCAGCAGAGCCCCGCTACGCCCTTTTATCTTCCTCGTGCCAGCCGTCGCTGCGCCCCCCCCCTTTGGCCTCCAGGTGGGCCGGTCAGCGAGCGGCCCCCATTCGGGCAACGTCACTTGGAAGGAGTTACGCGGCTCGGGGAAGGAAGGCACCTCAGGCTACACGGTTTACGCGGGTGCTGCGTTCGGGGGCTCAATTCTTCAGACGGGCTCTTTTCCAAAAGCGGTGGGGGGGGGGGCTTTAGATAGCCTTTTTTATTATTATTTATTTATCAAACTTAGATACCGCCCATCTCGCTCCCCGAGCGAGTGAGCATTTGCATCGCAGCATCTAAAGCAACTGCGTGTTAAGGAAAAAGTGCGATGCAAACCTTCGGAATCAGATCGGGATTGTGCCGGGACTTCTGGAGAGAGGAGCTCCCAGGGACCTAAAAGAAAAACAAAGTGATTGAAGGATTCTTTTCTTTTCTGCAAAATCCCAAGAAATCAATACAAATAGTACTCGACTTAATAACAGTTGGTTTAGTGATTGTTTGAAGTTAAATGTCACTGAAAAAAGTGACTTATGACCAATTTTTCACACTTAACGACCATTGCAACATCCCCATGATCAGGTGATTTACAATTGGATGCTTGAAAATTGGTTTGTATTTATGATGATTATGAGTGTCCTGGGTTGCGAAGCAAAGTCTTTTGCGACCTTCTGACAAGCAAAATCAAGGGGGAAGCCGGATTCACTTAACAATCATATTTAACAATCATAATTTAAAAGCTGCAGTGATTCAGTTAACCAATGTGGCAAGAAAAGTGGTAAAATGGAGCAAAATTCACGTAACAAATTTTTCACTTAGCAACCTAAATTCTGGGCTCAATTGTGGTCATAAGTCGAGGACTACCTATACTTACAGACCTGCTTTTCCCACATTGGGCTTCTCCATCTTTGTTAGATTACAATATACTACAACTCCCATCACTTTGGCCAACTAGGAATAACCAAAGGGAGACCACCAGGTTGGGGAAGGTAAGGCTGATGCAGACCAAACTACTGTTGGTCTACAGAAAACTACAGTTTTCTTCTCTTTCCTCACAAATGTCACTGAATTGTCTACATTTCATCTCTATAGCTGGCAAGAACTCCCAAACTCCCAACCAATGCATAATTATATCGGTATCCCATGACTGGCTTTATAGAAATCAACACAGGCAGGGATTCCATTTTAAGTAGTGCACCCAGTTTGGTCAAGATGAGGTAAACCAAAACCTTCAACTCTCCTTCCCCAACTTTTCTTCTACTGTCTTTACTCTTCCTACTTGCGGCAGCTGTCAGTTCTAGCTAGGAACAAATTATAAGTCTTATTTTAATAGGACTTTTAAAGCGGATTTATTTTTGCCAGAGTTTATGGTGTACTTGTCACTTGCAGTTGAGATCTTTTTTTCTGCTTCTATAAATCAGTTTTTACACAAAAGCTGGATGTTGACAATATTTATTTCATCTCCTTTGCAATAGGTGCACCATTACCCCTACTGATCCTTTCTGTTTAGAAAATGAGAACATTGATTAGATTGTACGTCTGATGTAGCTTGTGGACAATGTTTGCAGCTAGTTTGTTAGGTTATGTAATATCCATGTGCACATATAATATACTGCACAACATTGCAAATAGTTTTATATTTGCCTATCTGGATTAAGAAAGATATGTTCTCATGCATACATATTATGTTTTATGTTTTTATGTTTTATTAAATTTGTATACCACCCTACTCCCGAAGGACTCAGGGCGGTGAACAGGCACAGAATAAAATACAAAAATACAAAAGTTAGAAAGAATTTAAAACCAAATTAAATAATTTAGCCCAAGACAATTAAAAATCCCAATAATTTAAAACAAATTAAAATTTCAGTTTAAAAATTTAAAAGAAAGGGGAGAAAATTAGGCCAGGCCAGCTTGCTGGAATAGGAGGGTCTTAAGAGCACGGCGGAAAGTGCACAGATCTGGGATCCTCCGTATCTCCGGGGGGAGGTTGTTCCAGATAGTGGGTGCCCCACTATTATATATTGTTCTACAATCTACATGAAGGTTTGGCACCAATTCTGTTTGGAAATATGGTTGTGTATGAACTGCAATCATTTGCCAGTTGAAAGTGATTTACAAAGATCATCCAGTCGACTTTAAACTTCTATTCTAAATGGAGTTTTCTTCCTGCAATCTCTCTAGTTCAGACAAAACTGTTATGCAGCAGGTGCTGAGTAGCTCTTGCAGATCGAACAGCTTGCATTGTGTATGCATGAAATGGACACAGTCAACCAGAGGTTTATTGCTGGCTGTTGTTTTATCTCCTCCACAGTTCCAAGACAGCTAGAGAGATATGATTGTTAAGAATACAGATAGAAAAGCATAAAAGGGACATATGAGAATGATAAGATAATGTGCAAAATATTGGCCGGAGAGATAAACAGACTAGTCCGCTCCCTTTCGTTTTAATATTCCAACTGGTGCTACAATAGGAAACCGGGGTTGACCAAACAATCTTGAAATACCAGAATTGCTTATTTCAGTGTTAAATCTTAATGCAGTTTCTTTGATTTTGGCATTGTGTAATACATGATTTCACTCATTTTATACTTTGTACTACCATTATCAGACCATAGCTCAACATGTCTCTAAAACCCTCGCTTAGTATGTGTAGTGGATGAATCTCACTAGTACAGGATACCTTGACTTTATTTATTTATTATTTGGATTTATATGCCGCCCTATCTCCAAAAGGACTCAGGGTGGCTCACAACAATAAAACACACAAAGTCCAATCCTTCCTTTAAAAATACCCAATAAAACTATAAAAACCATTAAAATCAATTATGGCCGTAATTGAGCCCAACACTTCTGTTGTTAAGTGAGATGACTTAAGGCCATCCCAACGATGCCCTTGAAGTGATGTCCCAGTGCCTGGAGGCTGTGCGGATCTGGATGGGGAGGAACAGGCTCAGGCTCAACCCTTCCAAGACTGAGTGGCTGTGGCTCCCGGCATCCCGATATAGTCAGTTGATTCCATCACTGACTATTGGGGGCGAGTCTTTGGCCCCCACTGAAAGGGCTCGCAATCTGGGAGTCCTCCTGGATAGGCAGCTGTCTTTGGAGGAACATCTGACGGCTGTTACCAGGGGGACCTTTTATCAGGTTCGCCTGATTCGCCAGTTGCGGCCCTTTCTTGATCGGGATTCCCTGTGCACAGTCACTCATGCCCTCGTCACCTCTCGCCTTGACTACTGTAACGCTCTCTACATGGGGCTCCCCTTGAAGAGCACCCGGAGGCTCCAGCTGGTCCAGAATGCAGCAGCGCGGGTAGTGATGGGAGCAACATGGCGCTCCCATGTAACACCACTCCTACGCGAGCTGCACTGGCTCCCGGTGGTCTTCCGGGTGCGCTTCAAGGTGTTGGTTATCATCTTTAAAGCGCTCCATGGCATAGGGCCTAGCTATCTCCGAGACCGCCTGCTGCTACCGATGACCTCCCATCGACCCGTGCGCTCCCACAGAGAGGGCCTCCTCAGGGTGCCATCAGCCAAACAATGTAGGCTGGTGGCCCCCAGGGGGAGGGCTTTCTCTGTGGGGGCTCCCACCCTCTGGAATCAGTTGCCCCCGGAGATAAGAAGAATCCAGGACCTCAATGCCTTCCGTCGTTCCCTGAAAACCTATCTTTTTCAGCAAGCCGGGTTGGCTTAAGAAGAAATTTTAAAATTTTTAAATCCTTTTAATTAGTCTGTGATTTTTAATTTTTTGGGCCAAATTTTATATATATTTTTAAATGTTTTAATATTTGTATTCTATGTTTTTTATCTTGGCTGTACACCGCCCTGAGTCCTCAGGGAGAAGGGCGGTATATAAATTCGAAATTAAATTAAATTAAATTAAATTAAGATGTTTGTTAAATTAGTTTTGCCCCATTTTACGACTTTCTTGCCTCAGTTGTTAAGTGAATCACTGCAGTTTATTTATTTATTTATTTATTGGTTCGATTTATATGCCGCCCTTCTCCGGAGACTCAGGGTGGCTTACAATGCGTTAAAGCAATAGCCTTCATACTTTTGTATATACCTGCTTAGTAGGGCTTTCACCGCCTCCTCCAAGCGGTGTGAAAGTCAGCTTATTGCCCCCACAATCCAGGTCCTCATTTTACCTACCTCGGAAGGATGGAAGGCTGAGTCAACCTTGAGCCTGGTGAGATTTGAACTTGCAGTAATTGCAGGCAGCTGGTGTTACAGTTGATAAGTTAGTAACCTGGTTGTTAAGTGAATCTGACTTCTCCATTGACTTTGCTTGACAGAAGGTCGCAAAAGGGGATCACATGACCTTGAGACACAGCAACCGTCATAAATATGAACCTGCTGCCAAGCATCTGAATATTGATCACCGGACCATGGGGATGCTGCAAAGGTCATAATTCTGGAAATGGTCATAAATCACTTTTTTCAGTGCCGTTATAACTTTGAACAGTCACTAAACTACTGTTGTAAGGCGAGGACTGTATTGTGCAACACTATTTAATATATGCATGTCTTCTTAAAGTAAAACACCTAAAACGCCCTGGCCTGATTTCAATTTTAAAATCAGAAGGAGTCTGATAACACCTTTTCAGATTAACAAATTGTCTGAGAAGTCATAAGCTTTTATGAGCCATAGGTCACTTTATCAGATGCAATGTCGTGACTAGACTGATGTGGTGTAGGATTTAAATTGGGATAAGGTGAGAGGGAGGAGAAGGCGGCAGAAGGTAGAGTGGTTATTCAGGCATAGGTTACACATAAAATTATAAGTACCTGATTAATTGTAATATGTTAAAAACGCATGTATGTTGAGAATTCTTTTTTGCTTGTTTGTGTAGGAAAACCCAATTTAGTTTTATTTCAAATGCTTTGGCATATATAATTATGTTAAAGCAATTGTCTTATTGACAGCTTGCAGTCTGTTGAATGAACTAAATCCTTAAACGCTAGGAATGCGTTTCTTTTGTATCATAATTCGCTTCATGGAATCCAAGGGCCATTAACTCTAGGATTCTGTTCTCTTGGGATGCTAATAAAAAAAGAAAAAAGCCTGGGACATCCTCATGCTTCACTCCCAGAGGGACCTTCCTAAATGAAGCTCTACTTTATGCTAAAATCAGGAGAGGGGAGAGCAGTTCTGGCTGTAGTGGTTTATCCTAGGCTTGTGATCAATTGCCATGTGATCCCTTAAATCTTTGATCTTGCACTTCTCTCCTGTTACCAGTGAGAGTTGTAGGAGAAATACATCTGAAAGCTGTGCTTGCTTTCAGCTGCTCCTTTTCTTCTATTATCACAAGGGGTCCCACTGTCACACTGGAGATCTTCGAAAGATGACAATTCCTTTGAGAGCGACAGCAGGAGTACGATGCTTAAATAAGATGATCTTAGCAGAGTAGGTGTTCTTTTAGTGGAAGAGAATAAGGAAAAATAACCATAACTGGCCCAAGTATTTGGTGAGCAGACAAGAAGGCATTCAGGGTAGCTAGGAGGTGTTTCATCCAGGTCAAGAATTCAGGATCTTTATTCTTCTGTCTCAGTGCTCTTGAATTTCTTCCACAACAGAGTCCTAAATTCTGCTTCGTGCCCGAAATATTTTGAAGTGAGATTTTACCACATTACAGTTGTTAGTTGATAAGTCATTTGTAACCTAGTTTACATGTCCTGTGACGTAAATCTGCAAAATTATCTGTCCCCTCCCCACACGCACACTTTCCTCCTCTGCCTTATCCCGATTTTAATGCAACACCAATAAGTCACTCTATACATCTGACAAAGTGAGCTGTCACTCACAAAAACTTCGCTTTTTAATTCCATTAATTATACAGTTCTGAACAGTCATTACCAAACTTCTGATTTTTGGCTAACATAGACTAATGCAACTATCCTCTTACAATGTCCATGGATTTTAGATTCTCTGTCAAAATCTTCCCTTAAGTGGTTGTGTAAATTACCTTTATTTTAAATACAGATAGCAAATGCCACAAATAAAATCATGTATTTTAAAAAGAGGAAGTTTAGAGACCCAGTTTGGTCTACGGCAGAGGTTGGCAACCTTAAATCCTCAAAGAGCCACAAAGGTCCCGTTCAATTCTGGAGCCGACCAGAAGTCCAGTTCCCCCACCATAGAGTCTCTTCCTAGTGCGGTGTCCTTTTTCTTCTACTTGTCCTAACCAAAAACCCTATCAATTGTGGAGCTGACCAGAAAACCCGCCCCTTGCCATAGAGTCTCCTCCTGGCACACCATGTTTCCTCCTCCCCTTAACTGGAAGCTCCTCTCCAAATTGTGGCACCGACCAGCGACAGGAAGCTGCAGCAGAGGGATGAAAGAGCCACATGGCGGCTCCAGAGCCACAGGTTGCTGACCCCTGGTTTAGGGATTAAGGCATTAGTCTAGAAACCAGGAGAATTCCAATCACTCTCTGAGCCCAGTTCACCTTATAGGTTTGTTGTTCTTGGGAAAAATGGGAGGAGGAAGGTATATTTGCAGCTTTATTTATAAAATAATAAATGCAGGATAAAAATTAATTAAAAATTAAATAAAAAGAGAGTTAGTTGGGCCAGTGGTTAAGCAGCCAGACTGGAAACTAAGAGGTGGTGAGTTCTAGCTCACCTTAGACATGAAGCCAACTGGGTGATCTTGGGCTAGTTTTTCTGCTCTAAATATAAGACAATAACAAGACACTTCTGAAATCTCATTAAGAAAATAGCAGGAAAAATAGCACACTGCTGTACTTGAGGACTGAGATGACAAAGCAGACTGAGGATAGAGGACATACGACAGCTTTTTGCATACTTTTTAAAAATACATTTCCAACATATAGAAACTAGCATGATAAGGAATGAGAGTTTGCAAAGTTTTGAGTATTTAAATGTGCCATTCCTTGCCTGCAGTCTAAATTAATATTCAGTTCTTTTATCAGCTGATTCCACAGCACATCTTGACTCAGACTATTATAACTAAATTGGATCCTCATTTATGGCAGAATGCAATGGAATATCAGTCCTCTCCTCACTTATAAGGCAGCAGTGGGGAAAACTGAATGTCTTACTGCCCTATTTGTGTGTGATAGCTGGCCTCTACATGTAAAACAATGATGAACAACATGAAAGTTGGCCTTAGAATCACAAGCCCTAAGAATGGTAACCTATGTATGCATCGCCATCTTCAGTTTGCTATTAATATTGCAATCAGTGCTAGCTGATGATGTTACCGTACCTAGTTTGGGTAAATGAACCGTCTGCAAGAAAACAACCAAGCTCACAGAGCACCAAGAACCCCTCATTTCAACCCTGTGCTACGAATATTCTCCTTTATTGACTTTGCGATGTGAACACAGATTTTAAAGCCATTTTATTCAAAACAACTACTGTACTGAGATTACCAAATATTACTGCATAATAGTCCTTATTCAATTTGCTATTTGTCAAGCATATATTTTAACAAGAACAGCTTGTCAGCTCTATATTAAAGTAGCATGACTGATTTCATACAAGATATAATTTTAATTGCAATGCTGTAGCATCATCAAAAAATTAGTAATAATGTGAGCTTTGCAGGAAGATTTTATCTCATTTTTCTAAGTCAATCCTAGAGTATGGTAGTCACAAATAAAGTTGATGACCTATTCCACAATAATTAACCATATGCCCCTAGAGAACTCACAGGAAGGTCATAAGGTTGATAATCTTAGACACAAAAACACATACACAGACTGATTGAATGTGAAAGTTAGTGTTGAGCACAAGTGATTGTTGGTGAAGAATATTGTACATGTTCTGTGAGTGTTGCAATAGTTGAGGAAAGTCTGGAAGCTCCTCATATCCCTTTTAAAGGACTGGTGTCGCAGAGCCTCATGATGATTACAGCAGATGAAAACATCCCGTTTTCTGGCTTAGGAGGAAGAAGTGCTCAACAGATGGTGACAACTCAGGAGCCAGAGAAGACAAAATGGCCCACCAGGCCCATCCAGCAACAGTCTGCTGTTTGGCCACAACTTGATTCAATTTATTATCTTCAATTTGTCTAGCAGCCCCATCTCTCATACATGACCCTTAGTGCTTAGCTACTTAGTGCTGGACTGGAGATGTTGCCAATCAGATGACAATTCAGTAGTCATGTGGTGGAAGCAGAGCTGGTGTTAGCCAGTTGGCAACAACGGCAGCAAATTTGGCTGCAAGTGATCCTCTTCTAGCAACACCATCCTCTGCTTGGTGGTCACGGTGACAGTTATTTGGGATGCCTGGTTTCAGGATTCCAAATTTCTCTGCAACTGGAAGGCTGGTAGCGACTGGCAGTGGGAACAGGATTGGGCCAATTATTGTGCTGGTAGACCAGCATGAACCCCTATGGTTGTTGTGGAGCTCCCATACTCTGGACAGCTATCAACTTCTCTCACGATAAAGCAGGATTCTGATTCTGCCATCTGTTCCAGCTGTGTCTACCAGCTGGGCTTATTCTAGAGGTCTTCAAACTTGGCAGCTTTAAGACTTGTGGACTTCAATTCCCAGGATTCTCCAGCCAGCTATGCTATGCTGTGCTATGCTATGCTGGCTGGAGAATTCTGGGAATTGAAGTCCACAAGTCTTAAAGCTGCCAAGTTTGGGGACCCCTGGCTTATTCAAAACGAAGCGTCTGCGAGGCCAAATGGATACGGCTGGCAGCTCCTCCAGCAACACCCGCGTCCTTTCCCTCACTCGCAGTCGGGGCCGAGGACTACGTTACCCGCGTCCCGCCGAAGTGGGACAAGGGAACCCCGAAGAGGTTCAACAACCGGGCTCGGAGGCGGGGGGGGGGGGCGAGGCGGGGAGGAGAACAACCCGTCGCACTCGAATGACGGACGCGGGTTGAGCAGCATCTCTTGGCCGAGTCCGAAGAGGCGGAGCTTCGCCACCACATGGACCGGCTTCCGGATGGCGTCTTGTGAGTTGCGTACGCCGTTGCGAAGAAGAGTTAAAGTCTAAGTGGGACCGCATTTGAACATTGTCGTCGTCGTCCCCCCCCCCCTTGGAGTTTTTTTTTCTCGCTCCTTTTCTCCTCGGACAGAATAAAAAGTGAGTTTATTGGATCGTACATTGAGTTTTATGGCAGTGTTGCAACATTGGTTGGATACCCAGAACAGGGGTCTCCAAACTTGGCAACTTTAAGACTTGTGGACTTCATCTCCCAGAATTCCTCAGCCAGCTTTGCTGGCTGAGGAATTCTGGGAGATGAAGTCCATAAGTCTTAAAGTTGCCAAGTTTGGAGACTCCTGACCCAGAAGATGCTAAGGTCTGACTGGGGCCAGCACGGCTAATAACAGCCCCTGCCCGCCCTGCGGAACCTTCTTCCCCCCCCCCGAAATCTTCTGTCTTTCCCAAAGGCCCTTAAAACCTGGCTCTTCCCCCCCACCCACCCCCACCCCTGGCGATGGAGTAGGGTGGGTTGTGAATGAAGGGGCACTAGAGAAGTGTGACTGTGGCGCCAGGCTTTTCCGTTTTAATTTTCATTGCTGCTGGTTTTTATATAGTTAGAACAATTAATCAGTAGGACAACTTGCCTCCAGAAGTTGTAGCTGCTCCAGCACTGGAAGTTTTTAGAGAAGAGATTGGATAACTATTTTGTCTGACATTATATAGGGGTTCCTGCCTGAGCTGGGGGTTGGACTAGAAGACCTCCAAGGTCCCTTCCAGTTCTGTTGTTCTGTTTTATACTGTTTTATGGTTAACACGTTTTAAATAAATGTGAGAAGCTATATAAATAAATAGGCCTGTTCAATGACATTTAGTTTGGGGGTCAACTCTTGCCTTCCAACCCTTGGTGAATCTGTATACTGTATGTTATGGCCTGTTCTGTCTCTCATTTCACAGGAGCCCTTCATTCACTCTGCTTGTGAGTTGCCCCAGCGCTGTTGCTAAAGCCAGTCAGCAGGAAGAATGAGAGTTACCTTTTCTGGTCAACTTTGTATTATCCAGAAGGCCGATAAGATGCTAGGTTAACTTTGCCATCTGTTGTCAGCAAAGTACAGCAGCTTTGCAGAAATGAGACTATTGTACTATGTATATTCCCATGTCTATGTTATTTTTAAACCTTTGTGCTCCTCCCACAGAAGGGGGATAAACAAGGGTCAAAGAAGGGTAGGAGGGATGAGTAAGCCCTAACCACCCACTTGTGATATGCTGATTCTGAATTACTTTTTAAAGTCTCCCCCCCGCCCCCCCCCCACACCTCTGATGGAGAGTAACACAAAGACATGATTGTTATTGGTGGATGGACCATCAACAAAAATGACTATTCACTATTTAACTAGTAATTGGAAAACATGCCATGAATATAGGGGAATGTCAGTCATGTGCCCAAATGACTTTATTGCATCTTAAAAGATGCAATGGTATCAATATGCTCTGCCCATATAGCCCATCTGTTTTCTTTCCTGAAGGTTTTTATTTTTCCTACAATTAATTAATTTAGGAAGTCTCTTTAGTTATGTTAGTGAATATAGTTAATACCAGCATTATTAAAGATGACAGGTCTAGCACTGTGATGGCGAACCTATGGCGCGCATGCCAGATATGGCATGCAGAGCTCTCTCTGTGGGTATGCACGCCATCGCCAGCTGCTCTTCCGGGTTCCGTCTCGCGCATGTGCACCGGAACCCGAAAGAGCAGCTGGCCGCCGCACACATGGTTAACCATCAGTGCTCCAGCACATTGCCCAGAGCTAGAAAAAAGGAATCTCATCATGCAGAAATAGGCATGTAGATAATATATTTGTAATAAAAATAGATAATATATTTGTAATAAAAAAGTAGATCACAACAAGCAGTTGATGAAAGATGTCTTGTTCTGAAAATATACCCTTCGATAATTCATTCAATAATGAATATACCAGAAATGATAATATCTTTCCAGCTAGTGAAATAGGTGTTATTTAAATAATTAACTTGAGTGTTTGACTAATTATTACAAAATTTCAAAATATTTACTTACTTTAGGTCATGGGCAAGAATAAGGTAAAAGGATTGAAGCAGGCCAATGTATTCCATATAGCCAATAAAAAAATACTAAAGGCTAAAAGTAAAGCAAAACCAGTGGCAACCAATCTAAAAAAGGTATGTACATTCTACCAGAAAAATATGATAAAAAGACTGCATATTTGATTCTGCATATATTAATGGCAACTAGAATTGTATTTGTGCAACAATGGAAAAGTGATAAGATCCCGTCTGAGGGGAATGTAATTTAAAAAATATTAGATTGCGCAGAAATGGATAGATTAATGTATGCTATTAAGGATAAAGAGTCGTTCAGTGGCTAAGACGCTGAGCTTGTCGATCAGAAAGGTTGCTGGTTCGAATCCCTAGTATAGGTCTCCTGTGTGAGCAGGGGTTCGGTCAAGATGACCTCCAAGGTCCCTTCCAACTCAGTTACTGTTACTGAGTATTTTTTGATATGGGACATATTTTATCAATGGCTAGATAACAGAAACAGAAGTTAGAAAGGAGGAGATATAAAGGGAGGAAATGGTATAGAGGAGAGTCATTAAAGACGATGTTAAGTATTAAGGTTATATTATGTTATATTGTTAATACGGTGACTAAATATAATGAAGATGTATAAATGATTATCTAAACATAATTGCACCCAGAATACACACAATTTGATGAAAATTGAATGTTATATAAATAAAACAAAACATGAAAAAAGGGGAAAAAATAAAAACAGCAGCAGCACGAATAATTTTTGCACAAAATTGGAAGAGTAGTGACATACCAACAGAAGATAGAGTAATTAGCAAAATCATGGAATGTGCAGAAATGGACAGACTCACAAAGGAATTACAACATAGAGAGGAGCACGGTTACTATCTAGTATGGGAAAAGTGGTACACCTGGTTGGAAGATAGAAAAGGGGAAAAAAATTAGGAAGTAAATGGAGTAACCCAATACAGAAATAGGAACATAAACTACGAATACAGGTTAACAATGAACCAAAAAGATAGACATAAGAGAAAGACCAAACAATGAGGAGTCAAAAGCACAAATAAGAACATACAGTACAGTTGCGATAAACTTGATATATATTTGAATTTTTGTTTACATGTTTTGTATGTTTTGTTGTGATTTGTTTAGTTTGTATTTTCAAATAAAAAAAAAATAAGGTTGCTATAATGTTGAACCTGATAGTAGTTGGGAAAAACACTTTTTGTGTTGGGATTTCTTAGTCAAACTAATTGATAAGAGCATAGGCGACAGTTGTATACAAAACTATGCTATATTTATTTATGCAGTTTATAAAACCATCCAACTCAACCAGCGTTCGAAAAATTGTCCTGTGTTCTTGTCACAATTGTTAAACAATAGAACATGCAGAGAACCTACAGAATAAGCAGCCTAAATTATGAAGTATTATAGCAGCTTGACAATTTTAGTTTAGAAAAAATGCAAGGGAGACATGATAGAAATATTTGAGACCTTGGATAGAAGGTGGAACTTTGCACCTCCAAATGCCAGAATAGGGGATTAACTCAAGGTTGTTCACTGTTGGGAATTACAATGTGGGTAGAAATAAATCATCTTTCATATTTTAATGGAATTTATTATCAGAATATAGTTATGAATGCCAAGAGACCAAACTCATGAAGACAGCTATTTATTATCTCTAATGCCAGATACAGTATATTTCTCAGTACCAGTCCAAGCAAGAATGTGCTAATAAACATGTTCTCCTTTGCTTAGCAACTATTGAAATAGAATGTTCAACTAAATAGTGTGAGCTTTTTGAATGGATCTTAACAGGACCCATTTTTAAAGCAATATCAGTTCAGGACAGGATTAAACAATCTTGGCAGCTACATTTATTATGAAGGTGGAGCTGAAACACATTGGCAACTGGACAAAGGTTTTAGAGTAGTTTAGGGTTGTTGTTTTTTTGATAGTTTAATTGTAATCTGCATACTTTTAAGACTTACCTGTTTCCAAATTCCTAATGGTAGAAAATCATACCTTAGATTTTAGCAGTTGTGAGGCTTAAAAGAAAGGACATTGGGAAGATGCATAGGTTTGGTATATGCAATTAGGAATTCCTATTATGAAAGATTTATAATTGTGCTAAAATGTTTACACATTTAAAATTTCATTTTATTAAATGTACTGAACTCAGGATTATGACCAGCAAGTACAAACCTGTTTTCCCTCCATTCTTTTAAGCCTTTGGTAAATGATCAGTTTCCTCAGATTGCTTCTTTTTCGTATTGGCAATTAATACAAGTTTAATTGGTCAATAAAACAGTCTTTCCTAAAAATCAATGAGTTCCTAAAACTGATCAGTTTCCCTGCAACTGATATTCAGAGTCCCAGTCCCAGTTAATGTTTAGAGGAGCAATTGTGGAGTCGGTTTATCAGAAGTCGATATATGCATGCAACATGGGAATGCATATTTTGGATTTTAGTGGTCACACAGTAGCATGTGTAGCTACATAAGTATATATAATACATAAAGTATTATGGATTTGGTTTATTAATTCCTTTGGCTACTTAGGACTCTCTGTTTTAAAGATCAAATATATAACTGTTTCTGCTAAAGAAAACAACTAAAATGTTGTGGGAATGCTTATCTTGATGATTTGCTTCTTTCTATCAAAAACCTTTACAATGATTTATTGTACATTAATGAATATTAAACAGATTCATTAGAGTAGTTGTACTTTTGTGCTTCAGTTTCATCTTGATATAAAAAAGGCCAAATTGTTTTTTTTTCCCCAAAAAGATAAATATAGTGAATGATGAAAAAGTTCACAAGATAGATAAGGTATTTACAGAAATACAGAAAAATGTTAAACAGTTGTCCAAAACTGTTCCATCAGATTCTTCAAAGAAACTTCAGGTAAGTTTGTTCATATCGAAAAAAATTCTGATCCATGTATCTTTTTTGGGGGGAGGGACGGATGATTTAACCAAACATTGGTTGTTTAAACAGACCCTTTCTGATAAAAATAGCCAACACAGCAAAAGTGGCAGAAAGGAGTGATGTTTCTTGCCTTCATTTCCCCCCACCCCCAAAGTAAAATATTTTTGCAAACCAAATATATTATCTTACCTTTTGGAGAGATTCTGTGAATCTTCACACACTTCCTGATCCTATGTCTGAGAGTCAAGTGGATAGGGAGCAATTTGTGTAATATTTTTTGAGCTTTCTAATTTCTAGAAATTGGAAATTTGACCAATCATATTGTTCCTGGACATTGAGGTCCTGATAGATTACATTTTGTCTATGGTTTTGTCCACACCTTTGCTAAAATGTATATGTTGCACCTCAGAAAGTCATCTCAATTATTATTTAGGTAGGGGGAAGAAAGCATTCTGAAATATTCTCTAACCCTTAGGTTGATAAACAAATTTTCCCAACTGCAAAGATTTCCTGGTGCTCTTCTTATAATATTCACACAGTCTATTTTGCTTTAGCAATATTTTAAAATGTATTTCTGCAAACTGTAATGTCTCCCCATCCAACTCCCATCAATTGGTAATGAAGGGAGACATAAAAACCCCCACCAAACCTACCACATGCATTTCTGGAGTCTGAGCAGCAGCAGCCTAAAAAGCCTGAGTTTCTTCTTCTGAAATATCTTAAGCAAATGTTCTGACGATTGTATCTCTAATGAAAGCCCATATTAGCTGATGAAATCTTTAGCACGCAGAACATTTCAAGGTGCATGTGTTTCCCTTCAGATTCCAAAGTCTCAGGAAGACAAACCGGCTAACGTGGATGCTGCTGCGAACTTACTTTCTCAGTTGTAGCACAAAACAAGATAGCGATGTGAAAACTACATTCTTTTGGTATGTCACAAGCAATCTTTTGAATAATTTTTATTTTAAAAAAATCTTGTTAATATACAAGTATTGGTGTTCTTTAATATGAACTACAAATAGTGCTTTCCTTAATCTAGGAATGTGAGAAATAAAAGAAAAAAGACATTTAAAGTGCTAATAAAGAAGGCACTCCACAGAATGTTTTTGGGGTTTACCCGAGGGAACTGGGAGAGGAATAACCTAAGAAACCGTCCTTTACTTTACAAATGGCAGTGGAAGTTTGAAACATATGGCCAAAACTTCATAATGATTATAGGGAGTTCCTAAGAGACCAGATTTGCTAGCTCTAATGGAAGCAGAGAAGTAGAATTAAGAATTCTGCTTCCTAAAAAAATAAATGAAAAAAATAGGCATATAAGTAACTGTACTGAGATACTCTAACAGTTCTTTGAGTATCAACTCTGCATTTCATTACATTTCGAAACTGTTCACAATAACAGTTTAAAAAAATGTATGCCCAGCATTGGTCAGTCATGGAGTTTTGCATTCATTAATTTAAATACTCGGATTATAAAACTGCATCTACTGTATTACATAGTTAAGAGGTAGATAAGGAAATCTGGTTGCATCAAATCTAGTAGTTCAAGATCTGAACATCGAAGAGATCACAGACTCCTTCATTATCATCCAGGTTGAAGCTGTAGTCATCTCCAGGTGTTGGAGACAGCCGTAGCAGAGGAAAAACTGTAAAAGAGTATCTTAAGTTATGCTTAGTTAATATTCAGGCACAGTAAGCATCATTATATTGATTCACTGATATGTGTGAGTGGAAGTGGAGTATTACCCTGCTCCTTTCAGTCCCAGCACCACTAATATTACATTATCTAGTCCCAGGTTTTAAAATATGAACCTTACTCCTATTCTAAAATTTGGAAGATCTTATGCCACTAGCTCCTGGAATACTTATGTTGTTCATATGCATTCTATCAAGCTAATGTAACAAGTAATGAAACAGAGTTCACAGACCTGACAGACTTAAAAAATCCCACAAAATTCAGAGTATTTGGTTATTTATAAATGGTGAGAAATGACTCAGAAACCAAACAAGTTAAATACAATGTGACATTCTGGATGCAGAATGCAGATGTAATCATTGCTAGACAATAATGGGAAGAAAACATTAAATTAATATGTAAGATTATACTTAAAGAAAAACTAGTGTAAGATGTTTATCACTGGTATATTATTCTACTATCAAATGCATTTTTCCTTACTTCCTTTATGTATATCTTTTCCTTTTCTTAAAAATACTCAGTCAGTAAAGATCTTTTTTTTAAGCATAGTTCACAAATTTCCTGTGATTAATAAATACTGCTACTGAGTTGTTTTAATTCTAGTTTTTTAATTTTAAATTCAGACAAAACAAATGATTTTTCACAGTAAATAAATACCTTTACAATGCAGTTGTACTTATACAATGTACAAGTACATTATCTAATGTACAAGTAATAATTTAGCATATCTATTTCAATAGATACTTGGTAGTACAAGTATCTAATGAAATAGATATACTAAATTATTAAGCTGGTATTATCTATAGGCAGAATTTAAGAAACAAGTAAAAAGTAAAGGATGAGGCTGAAGTTTGGCGAGACCTCCAAAGGCTTATTTGTCTGCGACAGGGATTTTTAGTTATTTCATATTAACTTCCAAACAAAAGCTTCATAATACAAAGCATTCTTGGCTTTCTATCTTTTCATAGGTTTTACCTGTTATTTTTTAAAAATGTGATTTTTATGCATAACCTTTGAAGTAATAGTAAGAATGGGATTTGGATATCTTTATAGTAAAAATGGTTTTCCTTTGTCTGTTTTTTAATTCCAGATACAGAATGGAATTCATAGTTTTCAACAGTGGAAGCAGTAGTCTAGCAATTGAAGAAATATTTCAAGATTTTTTTAAAAAATAATATTCATCCCTTTAGAGTCTATGCATCGCTAAGAGCCAAATTATTTATCAACAGAGAGCTGGATTTGGGACATTGGTCTATACTTACTAGTTGAAATTATAATTTAAAGTGAAATTGTGATTTAAACTCTTAAATCACTACTGTCTAATGTTATTGATAAAGTTTCCTGAGGACTTATTAAAAATGTAAGATAAAAGGATTTTGCACATTAAATATAATTACATTTCTTTGCTGTAGACAGATTCAATTTCTGACTTATTCAAAATTTTACATAATGGGTGGAAAAATAATAGGAAAAGAAATAAAAATATGTACTTTAACATTGAACTGAATTATCCTGCTTGAACAAGTGCCAGAGTAAATCCCTTACTTTAGTTTGACCCAGAATATGGATTTACTGTTTAAATTTGGGCAATATGAAAATTTTGACTTGGATTTTGACTATGTTAAAAGTAACAGCTGTTTTCATTTTCACCTTCCTCCAAAATACAGTTTGGTATTTAAAAAATAAAAACGGGTATAGCAATAGCACTTAGACTTTATACTGCTTTAGTCTTTAGTGCCCTCTCTAAGCTGTTTACAGAGTCAGCATATTGCTCCCAACAATCTGGGTCCTCATTTTACCAACTTCGGAAGGATGGAAGGCTGAGTCAATCTTGAGCCACTCAGGGTCGAAGTCCTGGAGTGAGCAGTGAGTTAGCCTGCAGTGCTGCATTCTAACCACTGCACTACCATGGCTCGGTGTATCTTAATACTGCTGTAATAGTACCATTTCATCTATTAAATTATTCAATTTGAACCATAGGTTTGAATGAGGCAGTCTTCCATAAGTTAAAGGGAGACTTTTTTCAGCAGTAGTATTTTGACCAAGGGGAGTTATCTTGCTAGATAATAAGAGTCTTTACCATATTCTCCTTTCTCTTAGAATTCCCCATGGCCCACCCCCCACCCCCAATCAAGAACTGAAAAAAAAATGGAAGATTGCCTTGAAAAGGGAGAAAATTGGTTCCAAGGACTATAAAAGAAGAAAGAAACTGGCCAAAGTTGCTTGCCTCCTGTTTTCACCAGGAGTATTCTGTGTAAAAATCAACTATCAGTAGTTCTCAACTTACAACCACAATTGAGCCTGGAATTGTGGTTATGAGTTGTGGTGGTTAAGCAAGGCACCCATGTAATTGCCTTGCTCAACAATCTCACCACTGCAGTTGTTAAGCAGAATGTGGGTGCCTAAAGGTGGAGGACAGCAAAGTTCCAGGAGCCCATTGCAGCTTCCCCCCAAATCACATCTGCCTATGCTGAGCCTTTTGGTGCCTTCCCCAGCTTCTGAGGCACCCCATGCACAGCTTCTCACCCAGCTGGATCTCCACAGGCAATAGGCCTGCTTTCCATCCCACTGGGTCCTATAGCATTGGGCCTCCTCCCTGGCTTGAGAAGAAAATCACACCCTTTAAAGAAATTGGAAGAATGGCGATAGTTTCCAGAATGATGTAAGGCAGCTTCTGCAGGAAGGTTTCGCATTGCATTGTCTAGGTGCTCTTAGGAAGTCAATCTTCAGAACAGGTAGAACAGTAGACCAAGGCATGACAAGGCAAGGAGGAGGCCTAAGGTGGAACATCCTAAGCCTCAGATTTATTTGAAGTATAAATAACGTTTTAAATACAAATACTAGCTTTCCACAGGTATTGTTTTGCTTGTTAACTTTAGTCACACATATCAACATGCAAGTGGTACTGCATGAAATTCAATGCAATGGATGTACTGTCAAAGTGATAAATGGTTTTCTGTAAGAAGATGAGCTGGCTATAGCCTGGCTGGCTTCAAAAAAGATTGGGCTAATTCATGAAAGTCATGAACATCAGAGACTATTAGCCTTGATGGAAGTGTGATTGCTTCTGAAAGCTGCTTGCTGGAAGACTAGTGGGCTTCCATTTACAGTTAATTGTCCACTGTGAGAAAAGACTGCTGGACTAGATGGAGCAGGGGTTTGCTTCAGCAGGAAGCTGCTGAGGTTGTTTTAAAAAAGATAACTTAAGTCTTCATGGATCTAGGAACAATGGCTACTAATGGCCTTCAGCATAGTATTTCTATGTCTACTGCTGAGAAGTGTGCTACTAATTCACTCCCTGTTAATGACCTACAGCAGATTGGTTGGACTATAGGTGCTTCCTCACAAATGTCAGGACATTATTTTTAATGGAAGTAATAAATATAGATGCCACTAGTTAAGTGGAAAATTCAGCCCAAATCTTTTTACACCAATGAATGAAATTCTGATTTTTACTGGTGTACATCTATCCAAAAATGGAATCATGCACTAACACTTGTGCAAACTTGTAAAGTGTAATTTTACATCTTCACATCAAATTCTATAATATAAGAAACTTACCATCGGAGGACATCAGTTCATCAATGATATCACTGTTAATAACACCTGTTGACAAAGGGAAATTCACAACTATTCATATGCAGAAATGGCAAACCAAAATGCCTAAGCAAAATCAAAATACCTCATTTAACCTCCCCTAATTTTTACTGTAATGCCAAAAAAGTGAAAACATAAAATAGTATACTGAGCCCGACAAATCTAAATGACATTTTACATTTTATTTTATTAAAACATTTTATTAAACAAACTAATTAACCTTCAAACCTCCACAAAGCATTTTTCACCCTCAAAAAGATAACCTGCCTCAGCATATGGGATATGAATTTAGATAATGAATCAAAGAAAGTTACAAGATTATGATCTATTTTTAGTGAAATATAGTACCCAGGTATTCTAGCTTCAATTAATTTCTTCAAAACTTTCTTTTGGACTTCTAATATTTCATATAAGCTGCTCTTGGTGAAATGAACACAAAGCTGTGCCACACCCAATACTATGATCTCAAGTTACAAGGATCAGGAAAAAAAAAAATTAACCACATGGCAGTTATGAAGAACGCACTAGGAAAAACTAAGCCCTTGGCCAGCAACCAGAAGCATCAACTAGGAGACAGTCAAAAAGTGCTTTAGATCATTTTCATAAAGCACACAGAGTTTGACAAGTACTATATCAAAAATGTGTCAGAGATATTGGCAATCCTTATAATCTTATAAATGTTTTCAAAAATTGTGGGCATAACGTGTGCAATAAGAGCCCTGGTAGCGCAGCAGACTAAAGCATACTAAAGCACTGTTATTAATATCAGCTGCCTGCAATTACTGCAAGTTCAAATCTCACTAGGCTCAAGGTTGACTCAGCCTTCCATCCTTTCTAAGGTAGGTAAAATGAGGACCCAGATTGTGGGGGCAATAAGGTGACTTTGTATAAAATATACAAAAGTATGAAGGCTATTGCTTAACGCATTGTAAGCCGCCCTGAACGTTCGGAGAAGGGTGGCATATAAATCAAATTTTTAAAGAAAGTGATATAATTTTTTTAATGTCACTTTTTATCCCAACAAATGGTATTAAGATTATTTAGAATACTGCATTCTCTTCATGCTATATCCGCTAAGATACAAAAATAACCTAAAATAGGAAGGTCTCAATCTTAGCCACAATCTTCTCTTTCTCTGTACTTCCCTTTCCAAAGATTTATCTATGAAACATAATTAAAGATTTGGAGAGAAGCGGAAAACAGGATGTTGCTGAAATGAACAGATAGAAGTTCTTCCATTTTATTGCTTCCAGGATGAGGGCAAGCATTTGCGTATTGTATCTGGACCACTACAATAGCTGTTAGCAAATCTGGGTATCTCTGTAATGTCATAAAGGAAAAGCTGGTCAAGCAGATATTGGCAGTAAGAATTATCCTTCAATGTAATATATTGCACTGTAGTTGCAAGAAATTGGCTATATTATCCTCAGTCTAGTCACCCATGGACTTTTGGCTCAGTACCATATGCAGTGATTATAAAATAGCTACAGATGAAAAGGCTTGATCCCAGAACTAAAGTCAATTGTAAGACTTCTAATTTATTTTTTTAAAATAAAGCAGCTAAGCATTTTTACCAAACAAGAAAAGTACAATTCTTTTCAAGTTTTGGATTTCTGATAATACTTCCCAATTAACATTAAATGATTTGATTGATTTAGTTTGATTTAGTGATTAAGGCACCAGACTAGAAACGAGGAGACAAGCGTTCTAGTGCCACTTTAGACATGAAAACTAGCTGAATGATCTTGGGTTAGTCACTCTTTTTCAGCCCAACCTATTTCACAGGGCTATTGTGGGAGAAAATAGGAGGAAGAAGGAATATTAGGTATGTTTGCCGCCATGAGTTATTTATAAACAATAAAGAAAGGTTTTTAAAAAATCAAATAAATAAACATAAGATGATCTTTACCTCCAGGTTCATCCATCTTTGCTATGTCAAATGTGTTCGACTTTAGAATACTATTGACATCCAGTGGAAGGAAAGAAGAAGGGAGGATTGTTGAGCTAGGCGTGGTTTCGGTTACAAGGCTATCATACAACTCAGAATCTGGAATACTGGCACACAGTGCTTCAGGAGTTGAGTTTCCTTGTAAAGTGATATCTAGAGTAGTGGAAATTTTTCAAGTTAAAATCCAACATGATAGTTCAGTGCAATAAACAAATATTGAAAAAGAACACAAGTTGACAACTTCTATTTTATTAATCTATATGGCCGCCCATCTCAAGGAAAGCTATTCTGGAAGATGTACAACAATCCAATAAAATAATATCTCAACAGTTTATGAAATCCTGCAAAATTTCAACATAATATGCTCCCATATTATTTCAGTCAAAAACTAAAATCCCGCCAAATTTGACATTTTTGCAAGATGTGGAGTGTTGTTTAAATTTTCATATATTTTTTGGTGATCTATGCCACCTCATAATTACTAGTATCAGCATAAGAAGACACAATTAGAGATAAGAAGCAATTTTTTTCACACCAGCTAGTACATAAGTAACTAGTTAGCTAATTGCACTACCTAGTTCAAAATGTTTGTTTCTTTGTTTTCCACCTTTATTGTTTTATAAATAACTCAAGGCAGAGAACATGCTGAGTATCACAAGCTTTTTATTTATACAGCCCCATTTTTTTGTTTTCTTGATGATGGACAACAATCAAATTATGTTTCCAGTTAGCTATTTTTCACATTTTGTCCAGAACAAGTTGGAATTTTAAAACAAATTTGAAAGGCTGGTTTAAAATCATGAATTCTAAAGTTGGAAATTAGTATCTCAGCTTGGGTAGAATGCAAAGCGATGGATAATTAGGAATAGCCTCATTTCATTTCATTATTTCAGTGCAGATCAAATAGAATACCATGCTTAAACTTCTCCTGTATGAAGATATTCTTGCACTCAAACATGATTAAAGAATTTTGATTTACAGCCTGAGGTGACTCTCAATACTGTTTTTATAATGAGAAAATCATTGAGACCGTGTTAAGCTGCCCACTGAAGTAGTACCTATTATCTACTCACGATAGCCAACTTTTGAACTGTTGGGTCAGCAGGAGCTGGAGTGATTGACGGGAGCTTACCCCATCCAGCAGCAGTAACTAGGTCTCAAACACAAGCCTGCCAATCATCAGCCCAGCATCCTAACCACATAAGCCACCACGCTCCACTAGCACCGGGAATTACAATATCTTTTCTAATAGTAATAGCTTAGTTTAGAGTTTTCTCTTTAGCAAATATATTATTTTTACAAGATGATCATCCTAATCGTTTTCTTAGATAGGACACAAATATAAATTTCAGAAATCTAGTCTGTAAATAACCTAGTTAGTTTAAAAAATTATACAGCATACAACCATATCCCTTGAGAAAACAGTACCAATTTTTTTAAAATAATAATGGTATCAAGTTTTCTGGGCAAATTTCTGAAAATAAAAAGAATTTCTATACCCACCTGTTGATATATCTGTCACTGGAGTCTGTGGAAGGGATTGCTTCTGATTAAGATCTGAAGGCTCTTGTAATCTCTGGGGATCTGTGTTTGGTTTAGGGGAAGTCAGTGGAACTGCAGACTGCAGGAGATCATCTGGTGGAGGTACTGGGAAAACAACCGGTTTGGAAGAACTGGACTCTTTGTTAATGAGCAATACATGGATAGGTCCCAGACTGCTCTTTAGATTGATCTGGTATTTCTTTTGTCCCTTTAGAGAGAGTGGTAAAGTAAAATGAACGTCTTAACATGCTTTATATGAAAATTGAAGTACTAATCAATATTCAGTCAAATCTGATTCAATTCAAAATTATAAATGAAAGTTTTGAACTGCAACAGTAGGGAATCAGTTTGCTAACATGCTTTCTTTACTTAACACCTCGTTTTGTTCAATATGGAATTGGCATTTTTTATAAAATTATCTTTACACAACATTTACTTATTTAGCAGTTTAATGGAGTAAAATATTGCAAAGAAGTAAAATGCACAACCACAAAGCAAAATTCTTCAATAATAAAAGTATTTTATATTTACATATCTAATATTTTCTCAGGAAGGCAAAAAGAAAACTCTCTGGCAGTGAATGCAGATATGGAATTTATTTTGAGTAAGGAATTGCTGCAGGATTCCAGAAAATTTATTGATTTTTAAAGATTTATCCTAAGGCAATTATCTTAGACTAACTGAAAAATACAAGCTCAGGTAGTATGCAACTGAGAATTCAGAAACAGTTTTTTTTTTTAAAAAAAGGAGTATTTGTACTACCATATCCAAATCCCCTTCAAAATCAGAATAATATAACAATGCTCTTTGATATTCTATGGAAATGAAACTTGGATTTTGAACTAATAGGATAGGAAGAGTATTGACATTTTTGAATTTTGGACAAAGGCTTCTGAAAATATCTCAGACAGCCAAGAAAAACAAAAAAATAGATCACTGAACAAATCAACCCAGAATTTTCTCTCAAAGCACAAATTATCCTACTCTGAACACATTATATAAAAACCTAGGTCTCTATCACATCCTTACTAACCCCACTCTGTAGTCTATCAATAGATAATTTTTCAGTCCTTCAAACCTTTTTTCATATTCAATATTTATGATATTAAATAACTGCTTTTGAAGGTTTTAGACTACAAAATCAACAAAACTAGATTTGTAAAGTTTTAATTAAGAGTTAAGATAAAAGTAGGGATTTTATTTCCAATTGAACTAGCCCACAGCAATTACCATTATGAATCTGTCCTTTTAAGTTTATGAATAAGGAATGGATGTAAGAGAGGTGCATGAGGAATAAAACTCACTTCCCCATCTCCTATATATTTGCAGCTACATAATGATCAAGACAAAATAGAGGACAAAAACAAAACAAAACTGTATTCAGGAAACAAAGCAGAACAAAACAACAGTCCATTCTACTCCCTCAAGACCACTTTGGAAAGGAAAACTAGAAAAATGCCTGACAGAAATTCTTACATTAAACTAGAAAATAAAAATACTGTGCATATCTTCTGTGCCAAAATGAGACTGAATACACTGACTAGGCACTAATAAATAACAATGCTGGGCAACTTGGCTTCTTGGCATTATTTTAAAAAATCCATATATGAAATGTTTTGAGGATTAATAAGCCATGCAAGTTAAATCATGACAACTAAACTTCTTTTCAGTTGCTATGATTCAGCTTCCAGACAACTCTATCTGGATGATTGAGAATCTTCATCGACAAATAAACTATGCAGTTTTCTGTGTTTAATATATGGGCGTCCATACATCCTTCTTTCACCAATATGACAAAAAGAAACATCCTATAATTGTGTTGCAAGATCTATTCATTTTAAACATGCATGCAACATCACCATGCACATCCAAAGGGTTTGGACTTATGTTGGGATGGCACAACACTCCTTTCATCAGACAAACCCATTCAACCTTATCCCTGAGAACAACTCTGATTTAATAGCTATTCAGGTTATTTATGAATTCCTGCTTGAGGAAAAGATAAATAAGCTTTCTATTTTTTAAATAAATACATGATATGGAATTATTTTCCACTGTTGCTGACTGCCATATATAGAATAAGTTAAAAATGCAGAAGGTTGATTTCAATTGAATGTTAGCAAAATTTGTAACAAACATTTTGGTATCATTCTCCAAAGAATTCTCCTTTGCAAGATATGTGGAGGTCCTTTAATTTGGATTACTGCACTAATCATTAGCTTGGATATGACAACATAATTGGTCCCGTCTGATTATTAAATTCTATGATTCAATTTTTTATTTGAATCCCACTAGAACCACAAGGCTCAGATTTGACATGAATAATTTAGTGCTGCTGATATCAAAATGTCAGCTACACAAAATAAAATTTGGATTCAATCCATTGGCAATTTTGTCTTGTATCATAAGTAAAACTTAGGTAACTGAAAAAATTAATTAGAAAATTATTATCTAGGTAGTCCAAATAAGGGAGTAGAGAAGCAAGTAAGATGATTATGGGCCTGGAGACAAAAACATATGAAAAAGGGTTGAGGAACTGGGTATGGCCAGTCTAGAGAAAAGAAACATGACATGATAGCAGTATTCCAGTATTTGAGGGGCTGCCACAAAGAAAAGAGAGTCAACTTATTTTCCAAAGCACCATGAGGCAAGACTTAAGAAACAATGCCTGGAAATTAATCAAGGAGAGAAACAACCTGGAATTACGAAACTTCCTAACAGTGAGGACAATTAATCAGTGGAGCAGCTTGCCTTCTGAAGTTGTATGTGCTTCATCATTGGAGGTTTTTAAGAAAAGATTAGACAGCCTCATTTCTGAAATAGTATAGGGTCTCCTGCTTGAGCAAGGGGTTGGACTAGAAGATCTCCAAGGTCACTTCCAGCTCTATTGATTGATAAGTAATACAATTTCCATCTTCCATGTAGTTTGGAAGTCAATCCTAATGATATGTGATTTTGAATACTAAATGCATGCTACTTCAAGTCATTGCAAACCATGGTTTCAAGTTGATCAATTTATGGACATTAAACATCTGAAATATAGTGAATTCTGTGGCTAATCACAGAAAGAGCCACCAGCTAAACATATGGCTCTGGAATGATATAACATTTTATATCATTGCAATATAGTGCAATATAGTCACTCATATATCACTTCTTCATCATTACACAGGCTTCAAATTGAAACTATTCAATCGAATCATTATCTTCACCACATCACCAAGCTGCAATTTAAATAATCATTACATCATTTGCAATCATTTAAATGGATAATTGAATTACTGAACACGGCATTTTTTAAAACAATTTGTGAGACTAACCAATAGTAGTCCAACTTTATAAAACTGATACAAAAGAACAATTTTAAATTATATGCTTTGTGCAATGGATATTCTGTTTCCCCAATTAAATCAAAACGGTTATTTCTACATACCACATGTGGCACAGGAACTTCTAACTGTGTACCAGAAGGTGCTTGAATTGCTAGTAGTGTATCTCCTGTTTATGGACAAACAGTCAAATCTTAATTGAATGCATTTGTTTATATTTTTATATGCACTCTCTCAGTTCAATCTGAAACTCCATGTTTTAATGCACATGGCAAATAAGACATGGCAACAGCTCTGTAAACCACAAGTCATGCTTTAATGAAAAGTCAGTCCTATTTGATTCTATATTGGCCATTTTACTTTTGTGTTCTTCAAGTTTCATTTACTTTACAAGTAAAGTAAATGAAACATTACATTACATTACAAGTCCCATCTGGGTGCGGTTTCCTACTGCTCTAATTTTTCGACAGAAATCCTATTGTGTTCTACTCTCTGAAAAGGAATTAAGGATACAGAGCAGATTGTATATTACAGTACAAATTGATAGCACACTGCACTGTGAATAGCAGATCTATGTTATTAGATAAAAGGCTCCTGAGGATTTCATGAGGCTCTCTGAAAAACAACTGCTATATGCTTAAATTAACACTAATCACACAGCCTGTGTGTCTCATGTAGGAAAAAAATTGCAAGACTTAAATCTCTCTTACCACTGAAGCAGTCACAAATGTCTTCATGAGTGATATATGAAAAAGTAGGTCTTGTCAAGGAATTGTTCAAAATAAATTGATTACATATAGTTGATGAGATTTTAAGAGGTATAACAAGTAGTTCAAATATTCTGTGTGGCATTCATCACCCATGAGTGAAATTGCATCATTCAAAAATAATGAAATGGTTTCTTTCATTTTAATATGACTTTGAGAACTATCAGACTGAAAGTGATGACTTTTTAACAGGGAACTAAATCTCAAGCAAATGTGCCATTCTGTAGTTTTGTAACTCTGGAAAAAAATTTCTATAAACCATTCAAATTCAGTGCAATGCCAAATATCCTACAGAGTACAGACACTCTAGACCAGTGGTTCTCAACCTGTAGTCTGCAGACCCCTGGGGGGCCACTATGTGACCCACGAAGGCTTGAAGAAATGTTATGATTTAAATCTTGAGTTAAGTCTTGGGGGGCCATGGCCACAAAAGGTATATAAAGGGGCTCCGTGGTGAAGAAAAGATTGCAAACCACTGCTCTAGACTAACATAACCTGGGATGTGGAGGTAACAAGTGTGAAATTAATATATAGGCAATGCAACAGGAACAAAAACCTGCTTGTGACAGGGGCATCCTATTCCAGTTCCTCTGTCTTCTGCCCCAATCTCATCTTTAGTCTCTAGAATCACTGTTAAAGGTACAGAAGGGCCCAGGGGAAGGCTTGTCCTACTCTAACAAATTATACTGCATATCAAAGGATATCGTTTATTGATGGAATCTTCCTTAACATTTTTGATACTTTGTTGTAACCACAGTTTCTGCTGATCCAGTTCCTTTTCTTTTATTTCTAGCTCTTCAATTTCTGCTTCAAGGTATCTTAGTCTCTCGATGACCTCCTTTGTATTACAACCAGCCCCTACACCTCTTAAAAGAAAAAAAGTTAATATTATAAAGTGACAATAAGTAGACAAAAAGCAGATTTTCAGTCTTTCAAACTGTTCAGCTGAGTCTGAAAGTGACAAAAGTTTTGCAAGTTTCCCTTTCCAGCCGAAGTGATAGAAAGGTAAAATAGCGTTTTCATATGATTTTAACACGTGAGACAAAGAGTTTAACGTTGCTATACAGAAGACTCCTTAATATAAAAATGTTAAGTTTCATACTAAGGAAGAAATTTTTTTGAAAGAAATTATTTTCATATATTATATCCTGAGCATGGGTCCTAAAACTGAAAAAATAATCAGGGGGAAAAAACATATGTCCTATTGTTGCTGAGGTTTCCTACTATCTGAAATATAATGCCTGCCAAAAATACACAAATTGGTAATTGCTGGTAGATATTATTGAGAACTGAATAGTAAGATCTATCAGGAATGCCAATTTAATGTGCTTTATTGGCAAGCAATTTGCATTGTGGAAAGGTGAAATAGGACATCCTCCATTTTTATAGATTCTTTCTCGGTTCATTAATTTATTTTTATTTGGATATAAACATAATTTATTTCTTGCCCATCTCATGGTTTGAGATGATTTATGGTGGATGCCCAGTGTTGTAGGCTTTAAAATCACCTGAAGCCCATATGGATTCATAAGACTTTGGTTAATCTGCATTGTTGAGTCTTTTATCCTGATTGGTCAGGATATTTACATATTGTTATGGTTTTACAAGATAAAGTAAAAGTTTCTATTGTAAACTCTTTAAACTGCTTGAGTTTGTCTGTAAAGCACAGCTTTACAGACAATAAATAAAATATACAAAATAAATTCAAGTCCCTTTAAAATTCATACATTCATCACATTCATGGAAGAAAGTTACCCTTCAAATTTTCAGCACGCATATAATAGTATACATAAACTGCTTCTCTTACTTCCACTGGATGCTATTTTTTGACTTTTTTTCAATAAGATCTATCCCTTCCAAAACATTGGTGATGTCATAGATCCGCCTTTTCTGCCGTACAGCCAATGTATCAGCAGCCTGGGAAGAAGGAGAAAAAAGAACAATGCATGGAGATGAAGGGCAAAAGGAGAGGCTCATTAGGCAGCTGCAGTGCATTTGTACAAGCCTCCTAGGGAATATTAATCACAACCTTCCAAGGAGACAGATGCACAATTAGAGGCCTCGGACCACCCTCCCTGCCTGTGGAACAGGGGCAATCAAACAAAATGCCTATACAAGTGACCTCCTAAAAACATGCCTATGGAACTCCCCACGTGGAAAGGAATGCTTTTGGAGTTAGCCATGTGTGAGTCCAGTGGGTGAGAGGGGGCGGAAGAGTCAAAAAGATGGTGGAACCTTCTTGAAGAGGACTCAGAAGAATAATGTAACATTTTCAACTAAGAAGAGGGCTGGAAAAGAACAGAAAATGGCAAGTCACTATTACAAAGACAGGTAACTCCATCTCTGATATACTTTTTAGGGAAGTGTAAATTTTACCATGGATTTCTACTTGTTGTTTTGCCAAATTTTAAAGGAATATGAATTTCACCAACTCAATCCCATATAAGTATTATGTACCTTATGGGGGGGGGAATGAAACCACATAACTCAAATGCTATTATTACAGATATTCTTAGCCACATGGTACCTTTCTTCATCCCGAGTTCTGCTAAAAGCAAGGTAGAAAGAGAGTAAAGTCTGCAAGTAGTAGTCAATGTGATTAGCAGCCTAAGATTTAAGCCAGTAATTTTTATATTGGCATGGATCCAATGTAAATCCTTGAAAGAGCAGGCTGCCTAAATTTTCTCAATAAAAGGAAAGTAGATTTTACTTTAATACTATTTTAATGACTCACTGGATGAAACATTTTTTTTGCTTCTTCAATTAATGGTGTAATATTTCATTTTTTAATCAAAATAAGTAGTAAAACATTATTTTAGATTCCAGCAGGTTTAATGTACCTAACATATATAAAATTAGAATCAGTTTGATGTAGAGATTGATATCAGACTAGAAACCAAGACACTTTGTGCTTTAGGCACAAAGCCAATTGCGTAACTTTAAGCCAGTCACTCTATCTTAACCCCAGGAAAAAGATAACCACTTCTAAAAATCCTGCCTAGAAAATTGCAGCAACTAGTCCCAGCCTTTGCCAGAAGTCAACACTTGACTATATCTATCCATACATTTATCTAAATCATGTTATTTGTCTGATTAAAAATCAGATCTGAGGTTCAACTTGTTTTATATCATGTGTAAACTGACAGTGAATTTGGTGTAGTGATTAAGGCATCAGGTTAGAAACAGGAGACTATGCATTCTAGTCCAAACTTGGGCACAAAGCCAGCTGAGTGACATTGGACCAGTCATTTTTTTTCAGCCCTAAGAAGGAGGCAATGGCAAACTACTCCTGAAAAATTTTGCCAATAAAACTACAGGAACTTGTCCAAGCAGTGTCTGAAAATTGGGCATGATTGAATGTAAGAAGGAAAAAAAGAAAGCAATGTTAACACATAGAGAAGCTCTCTAGCATGTAAAAATGATCTACCATTAAGCAAGTGTCTAGGCCTACCCTTGAATAACAATGGACGTTTTGATGACCAGACCCACACTTACAATTAAGGCTGGAGAAAAGGACAGGAATTTTATGAAAATTGGGATGGGGGTGCAGTGATCTTTGTATTTTAACGATGACGTACCTATTTAGGAAACTATATTGCAGTACTCCAATTCAAAATGGTGAATGTCAGTTTTCAACAATCCTGATTTAAAAAGCAGGTGGTTGGGGCCATAGATTATTCATTTCTGCCTTAGACAGGATGTAATCAAGACTAAGCTGAGTATCAATGCTAGTTGGTGCCTGGCTTGTACCTGAAAGTAATTTCAATCTTTAACACTAGATAAATCTACTTTACCAAGCGGAACTGGATTACTTTAATTTGAAAATAAGTTCCGCTGCATTCACCCAAACTTATTTCTTAATAAAGCCGCAAATGTTTAGGCCGCAATCCTACCTGCAGGTTTTCTCAGGAACAAAAGAACATCCATTGTTCCACTGCTTACCCAGGGAGAATAGTATAACAACCTTTACATCTCTTACCAAATTTTTCTTGAATATGGGCACAAGCTTTCAAAAAAGTGTGGCATTAGCATCTTAATTCACCACACACAGAATGGAGGAGGGGGATTTATAGACGGGAGAAAGGCCTGAATATAAATCTCTTCTCAGCCTACAGCAAAGTATATTATACGCCTTATGGCCAGAAACTTTATCATTGCATGCTAACCCAACCTCTCAGGTTTGTTTGCATAAGTGAAAAGGGATTAAAGGAAGGAAGAACTTTGAAAAAAAAACCCA